>NC_056461.1:21339894-21549894 GCF_018296145.1 Oncorhynchus tshawytscha
GGTAGAGCAGATTACCAGTTAATGCTCTCTGCCATCTCGTGCCCTAATTTAGGGTTTGACAGAAAAAAAGTATGCACAGTTTATTTTGGCATTGCTCCCCTTACACATTTGCTCAACTTATTTGTTTGTTTTTATATACTCTCGTCAAATTAATTCAATATTTTGTATATACTGTTCGAAACACTGTTCAAATAAATGTTTTCTTTCAGATTTGTAGGACTAAGAAAAGTTCATTGTCAATTGTTTAGATGCAAGTGGGGAAGGGGATACCTAGTCAGTTGCACAACGATGCATTAAACCGAAAAGTGTATAACACACTTAACACGACCCCTAAATCAGAGTGGTGCGGGGGGCTGCCTTAATTGACGTCATCGGCGCTCGGGGAGCAGCTGTTGCCTCGCTCAAGGACAGAACAGCGTATTTTTCCACCTTGCTGGCTTGGGGATTTGAACAAGCAATCTTTCGGTTATTGTCCCAAAGCTGTAACTGCTAAACTATCTGCCTCACAAGCGCTGTTCATTTTTGGGTCAAACAAATGAATAATGGAATATTTTTATATTTCAGTGACATCTAGCAATTCAGCGTGGCAAAAGACACATTTTATGAATTATTTTTAATACATGTTAGTATGTTAGCTAATGGTTTTTGCTGAGTGCTTAGGACATCAGACACTGAAATCACCAAGCTTTTCCCTGGGGGGTGTCATGTGAGTGTTCACAATAGTTTTATTTTTGGGGGGCTGTGGGATTATTTTAAGATGCTCTTTGAAGAGGTAGGGTTTCAGATGTTTTCCCGGAGGTGGGCAGGGACTGCTGTCCTAGCTTCAGGGGCAAGCTAGTTCCATCATTGGGGTGCCAGGATAAGAAGTGATAGAGCTGAGCGGGAGCTGCCATCCTGTAGGTGTGGGAGGGCCAAGAGATCAGAGGTGGGAGAACTGCGTGCTCGGGTTTGGGTGTAAGGGTTTGAGCATAGCCTGAAGGTAGGGAGGGGCAGTTCCTCTTGCTCCTCCGTAGGCAAGTACCATGGTCTTGTAGTGGATGTAAACGTCGACTGGAAGCCAGTAGAATGGACGGAAGAGCGGGGTGACATGGGAGAACTTAAGGTTGAACACCAGGCGTGCTGCAGCATTCTGGATAAGTTGCAGGGCTTTGATGGCACAAGCAGGGAGCCCAGCAGTCCAGACGGGAGATGACAAGTGCCTGGATTAGGACCTGTGCGAGTTAGGGTCATACTCTATGGATGTTGTAGAGCATGACCCTGCAGGAGCCACTGCTTTGATCTTTGCAGAGAATGACAAGGTGTTGTCCAAGGTCACGTCAAGGTTCTTTGCATTTTTTTTATTGTTCAATTAGCTTGGCCGCTCAACTATCTAAACTTATGGTCAAATTGCCTGCCGGGGGGCCCCCATTGACTCTGTTAGTCTGTCTCACTCAGATATATATTAAAAACATTTCTCTCCACCCTATGGCAAACTATGTAGAATGGCAGCAAACTTGCTTTAAAACTGTAACATTGTCTATTTGCTGTCAAGAGTGGGGCCACATGTTTTGCTTGCAATGTTGGGAGTATGGATCTGGGTACGCAGACACCCGTGCGCAATTGCAGCCCCTCGTGATGAGTTCAGATTTGTTTGTGGCCCCCACCCCCGTCAAAGTTGCCCATCCCTGATGTGAGGATATGACAGAGCCTGAGTGACTTGGTGTATTGACAGAGGGAGGGGGCCTAGAACCGAGCCCTCGGGGACACCAGTAGTGCGAGTACTTGATGCAGACACAGATCCTCTCCACATCACCAGGTAGGATGCAGTCCAAGAGTTAGCAGAGCCTGAGACACCCAGTCCTAAAAGGGTGGAGAATCTGATGGTTCACGGTAACGGATAGATCTAGCAGGATGAGAACAGAGTAGAGTGTCCGTTTTGGCAGTGTGGAGAGCCTCTGTGACACACTAATTTACCAGTCAAAATGTGTAGATTTGCAGGAAATTTGCTTAACTCATTTCCACCTGTGGCAGAATGGGTAGAATTACAGGATGAGCTGTAATACTGAAAAATGTTCTCTTGCTTAAGTCCTCAAAGGCTAGGGCCCTGATAACCCTCATATTTTATATTGTCTTGTTCTGTGCATTTTATTTTCTTGTGTTCTTATATTGTTCCACGTGTAGTTTAAAATGATTGTTCAATGCCATTACCGAAATTAAACTCTACCCAATATTATTTTCTTTACTAGAGTCAGTGCTAACATTAGTATGATATTGTGTAACACAAACAAGTTACTACTCAAGTTCGACATGATTTACTTACCTAATATACAGTCATTGTTTACTCCGTTGTTTTGTTGTTACACCGTGTCCAAGCCACGATTGATGTAAAAACGATGACGAATGATTACAGATGCTTTTTGGGGGCGTTGACTGCTCAAATTCACTGATTTCCAAAACATCCACTGACGGTCTTCACAATAGTTACATTGTAGCTAACACTTGTTCTGTATGTGTTAAACTATTAGCGACGACCAAAAGGGGTGCATGCCCCTACTTTCCTCTCCTCCAACCATCTGGGCGCTATCTTCCATGACGTGTAATTGCCACTCCTCCTAAGGCAACAAACGCAAAACCGGTGGACAACAGTAGCGAGGCTAACCAGCTGGAGGGATTCAACTCCGACGGAGTCCTTAGTATCGCAGAAAGGGGGAACGGAGAGTCTGCCAGGGCTTTTCTAACACCGAACGACCCACGGAGCAAGAACCCGCTTATTCAATTAAGCTACTATAAAACTACACCGATAATAAGGTAAGTGAAATGACTTTAAAAAAAATATTTGCCAGCCTATGTTAGTTACTGTCATTTAGCTGACAGTTGTTTACTGTGAGTGTGAAAGGATATCGAAAATGTATTAGCTAGCTAACGTTACAACCAGCTAGTTTTTACTTTTACTAGTTACGGTAAAATGTCTTAACTATACAGGTCTAAGCAATTGTTATCCAGTTTAACGTATGGTGAATTATTAAGGGCAAAACTGCTGGCTACCTAACGTCGTTAGCTAGATAACTTACTATTTTTGTTCACGAAGTGAAAATGGCTAGTTAGCGTCCCGTATATCTAGTTTTTTCCACGGGGGGGTCAGAACAGTTTCACCGCGGAAAACAACCGTTAGGGAACATTGGAGTTACTGTAACCACGACAGAACCGGCTAACTAACGTTACTACCTGAACCAGCAACCATCGGAGTTCGATCAGCGTGGTCGATGATGGTTGACGAGAGGGATGTGCGGGATCATCTCGAGGCAACCTCGAATATCTTATATGGTTAACGTAGCTAGCAAACAACGTCTGTCGAAATGGGCATCCATTTTTATTTAACCTACGTTAGATGTAGGTAACTAGTTATTGGTGTACAGAAAGTATTTGTTCATCTTGAACTGCCAAAACAGGAAGAGTGGTAGGAACAAAGACATGACAAAGTGCTAACGTTAGCTAGCTAGTAAGATATAGTGGTGATTTGCGAAGAACCACATTTCGCTAGCTAACGTTGGATATATTGTTGAATCATATATTATTGATCATTGAGTAGTTAGCTACTGCAATATGATCATGTCATGTATAGGTAGGAAGCAACGCCGTAGCTTTATTGCTATATCTAGTACAGTACGTTAGCTACCTAACGTTTGCCATTCCGACATCTAGCTAACGTTAGCTAGCATGACTCAGTGGATTTACAGAGCAGTCGAGGCCTCCACTGGCTGCAATGTCTGAATCGTTGGCCTGAGCTTTCGTTCCAGCTTGTTCGCCAGTCTGCTTGGGTGGATTTATTATGTTGAGATGCATTATAGTTTTATTGTCGCATTATAGTTTTATTGTCTATATAACGTTGTCAGTTGGCTAACGTTATTTCGATATAAAGTAAACTTGTCCTTGGACCCTAACGTGGGGGGAAGGTGGTCGTGGCAGTAGGTAGGCAGCACATATTCCTTCATGTTGATTTTCATGTAATATATTATTTATAGCTAAACATCATATGACTGTTGGTTTATCAGTTAGCTAGCAACACACATTTCCTATCAATGCAAGACATATGCATGTGGCTTTGCAACTTGTAGGTATGTAGCTAACCAACTCCACGATTTACAATGGAGTTGAGCGACATTCTATCAAACGACTGATTTTCAGCGCACAGAATAACACCCCATTATTCCGTGTTCATGACGCCGATGAGCTTCAGGTCTGGAGTTGGATGACCGTTCAAAAGTTTTTCCCCAGTTGTTTTGAACGCGGCATTATACAGTATGTGGGTTATTATTTGTGTTACGGCGGATCTCCAGTCCGCCCACACTATTGTATAGTTGAGTTTAATCGGCTGGTAATGTAGCTAAAGATTGTAATCTATTGTTCAGTCAAACTTTAAGCACCCTACATTCGTTCCTGTATAAATAAACAACCAATGCACAGTTGCTGTGCCAGCCGGCTTTTTGTGATGTAACCAAACCTTAGTGGGGCTTCCAGGGTTGCCTAAATATAGTCAGCCGAGCTGTTAGCTAGCGAGGTTGTTTGAGATCAGTGTGTCAACCTTGCTTGTAACAGGCGAAAGTGAATACCCCTGTCCGTGTGAGTCAGTGTGGTGGGAGTTAGAGGACTCTAGATGGATAAAACCTGTTTTGGCATTGCCATTGAGGGCTTCCACACAATGTTAAAGTAGCCAACTGGGTGGGCCTTCCTATGGGTGAAGAGGGATTACAGGATTCCACATGGGTCATCAGGAGTGCAGTCAAGGAATTATACTTGTGAGCAAACATTCCATTACTATAGGTGGCAGTCAATTTCCAACCTTTGCTTTATACCTGTTCAAACACTCTAGCTGGCAGTGTGCACCCTTTCAGTTTGTTTGCCAACTAAGAAGTAGTAGAAAGAAAATTGACTTCTTCAATCTGGAGATGGCCTCAATGTCACTGCCTGTGTGCTCAGACGCCACAATGGGACATGTACTCACACCCCTTGACTTTTTCCACATTTTGTGGTTACAGCCTGAATTTAAAATGTCACACACTACCCCATAATATAAAAGTGGATTTTTTTTGTAGATGTTTGAATGAAAAGCTGACACTTTGAGTAAGCATTCAATCTCTTTTATTGCCAGCCTAAATAAGTTGTTTGCTTAAGTCACAAGTTGCATGTACTGACTCTGTGCAATAACTGTTTCATATGATTTATAAATTACTACCACATCTCTGTACCCCACACATACAATTATCTGTAAGGTACCTCAGTTGACCAGTGAATTTCAGATTCAACCACAATGACCAAGGGAGGTTTTCCAATGGCTTGCAAAACGTGGAGAATTTTTTATTTTTTTTGTCTTGAATATGAAGCGAGTACCACTCATAGTATTTTCAAGCATGGTGGAGGCTGCATCATGTTATGGCTATGCTTGTCATCAGCATGGACAACATTTCAGCAGGACAATAACATAAAACACATGGCAAATATACACAGTTCCTTACCAAGATGATATTGAACGTTCCTGAATGGCCTAGTTAGTGTTAACTTAAATTTGCTTGAAAATATATGGCAACACTTATAAATGGCAGTCTGGCAGGGCATAAAATGAACACCTGCCAAATGAGAGTAGATTTAGGTATTGGAGGCTACGGATGCTTATTTTACCAGCCACATTGGCGGGTGGTCAATTTGCAGAGCTCTAATGCGAGTGTTACATGTGCGAATAGAGAGTTGAGTATGAGTAAGTGCGAGTTGCTATTTCTATTAGAAAAATGCTGCGGTGGCTGTTTTCAAAGTACAGTTCGTCAACGTGTTTTAGAACACGTTGAATAAGTAGGTGTCACCCTTTGACTGGTACTGTATTTTGAAGGGGTTACAGATGACAAGCAGGCGCTTTAGAGTTGTTTGATCAGTCTGGTGAGGTACAACACAAGAAACTGCAGCTTAGTAATCACAATGACTAATTCATTGAGGAACGTATGCGTTTAATCAGGCTGTGTTTGTGAGCGCTGGACTGAAAAGACAGACATGAGATGTTGAAAGATCTGTCACAGAGAAGGTGATATGCCTCGTTTAAATGTTCAGAGAACTTGTGTAACAGCATTATTGTAAGAGGGCGAGCGCAAATAATTGCTTAAACCAAAGTATTCTAAAGAGCTACCATGTGTAACGTTAACAGACACCTATCATCTTAGTGTTGGTTTGATGCCAATGACAGATTGTGCCCATTACCGATACCAATTAAGATATTTAAAAACCTGTCATGGAATTTGTTGATGCATAGTTTCAATGGGGCCCACCCTGCAACACTTTTAATTGGTGTAGGTAATACTTTATTTTTGTACTATATTTTCGTTGAACGTGTAGACGAGTAACACCACTGTTACACTAACTGTTTGAATCAACTTCGTTTCTATGTCATTCTACTACAACAAAAATCTATTGGATTTGCATCAATGTAAGGGAATTTTATCGTTATTTCACTTAAATCAAAACTAAACGTTGAACTGACATCTGTTTCCAGTAGGTAACAACTCAGGTTTTTTTTTTAGTTTGAGTCTGCTGCTTCAACTGATAGCGAAGAGACGCCCTTCGTCACATCCAGGGTTGCCAGTTCAAGCAAATGTTTTTTGTCCAATGACCAATCAAAACCTGCCCAAATGACCTGAGAACTAAGCCTATTTTATTTATTTTTACAGCAAGGGAGGAGTTGCCATATCTATACAATGAGCCATTTTTTCATACCGTTATCACGGTAATTAAGAAGGAATATTAACCGAGGTATATTGGCAATATACCATACCTCCTTGTGCCTTATTGATTAATCACAACAATCATACCTCCTTGTGCCTTATTGATTAATCACAACTATCAAGCGAGTTAGTAAATCGACATCCATTAATGGAAAATGATCTGGCAAGTTTAATAAGGGCTAATTCTTTGCTTGTCACATTCAAATTCCTTTATTACGTCATGTCACAGCTTGCAATAATTATTTTGAGGAACCCTGAATTTTGCTTCTAATTTCTTTAAAAGTTAACCTTTTGCGACTAGCAATCCCGGATCCGGGAGCGTAATCATAGCCTCAAACAAAGTAGCATAACGCAGCGGACATAAATACCCCTAAACTTTTCCTATTCATGAAAATCGCAAATGAAATAAATATATTCAAACACAAGCTTAGCCTTTTGTTAATCACACTGTCACCTCAGATTTTCAAAATATGCGTTACAGCCAACGCTAGACAAGCATTTGTGTAAGTTTATCATGGCATAATGCTATGCTAGGCTCTGCTGGCAGCAGGCAACATTTTCACAAAAATAAGAAAAGCAACCAAATTAAATCATTTACCTTTGAAGAACTTCGGATGTTTTCACTCAGGACACTCCCAGTTAAATAGCAAATGTTCCTTTTTTTCAAAAATATTATTTTTGTAGGCGAAATAGCTCCCGTTTGTTCATCATGCTTGGCTGAAAAATCGACCGGAAAATGCTACCACTACAGCGCCAAACTTTTTTCCAAATTACCTTCATAATATCGACAAACACGGCAAACGTTGTTTAGGATCCATCCTCAAAAGGTGTTTTTAACATATATATCCGTTGAGGCAATTGGTTTCTCATAAGAAGCGATTGGAAAAATGGCTACCTCAGTATTTTGCGCACGATTTTCTGCGGGAGACCCCATGTGACCACTTGCTAAATATGGTCCCTTACGTCTATTCTTCAACGGAAATGCGTAAAAAGACGTCAATGCTGTAGACACCTTGGGGAAAACGTTAGCTCATTCACAGCCATATAAGGAGTCATTGGCATGAGGCGGTTTTTAAAAATGCGGCACTTCCTGGTTGGATTTTTATCTGGGTTTCGCCTGTAACATCAGTTCTGTTGCACACAGACTATCTTTGCAGTTTTGGAAACGTCAGAGTTTTCTATCCAAAGCTGTCAATTATATGTGCAGTCGAGCATCTTTTCGTGACAAAATATCTCGTTTAAAATGAACGTTTTCATTCAAAAATTAAAATGTCGCCCCCTAGTCGCAAGAAGTTTTTAAGGACTGTTCTTAAGCGCAACGCAGAGTGCCTGGATACAGCCATTTAGCTTTGTTATACTGGCCATATACCACAAACCCCCAGGGTGCCTTATTGCTATTATGAACTGGTTACCAACAGTAATAAGTGCTGTTTTGATATACCTGTGGTATATGGTCTGATATGCCACTTTTTTCAGCCAATCTGCGTTCAGGGCTCAAACCAGGTTTATATTTGTATATAAATCCCCTTTGAGCATGTGCATAACTATAGATAAATCTGTCAGGAGTTTGAGATATGAAAGTTGGACAGAGAATCTCAATCTCTGAGCAAGAAACATTTGGATGAACATAAACTAATGTTAGGCTATTTTCTGGCAATTGTTCTCTTATGCGCTAGGTGTTAAGACTAAACTGTTATAAACGGCTCCATTTGCGAGATTTACTTGTTATTTCAATAGGCGTAGGACACAGACTAAAATCTGGGTTTATGATTCTAATTCAATGCCATAGTTTGCTTAGATAAAGTCAGGTAGCCTATAGGCCCGCATCTCATTTCAGTCTACAGTAGCCTAGACTAGATGTAAACTGAACGATTTAGCAGCTTACTTAAATGAACAGACTAACTCAATATGCTTGTCAACAGCCAAGGTTCTGTAGCCTAGTCTGACTACTGTTACCATCAACCTAATGCGTTCATAAGATCACCAGGCTACAACAACAATAAACTGAATTTATAGACCAATTTATTAAATTGGTTTGCCAGCTCCAGGTAGGCTATACAGGTGGCAGAAATTGATTTGACTCCAGTGGTATTGTAATTTCAACGGCTAATTTCAACGGTGTATACGTTAATGGGCTACCTGATGGCTAACAGAGACAAATATGTGATTATCCACATTTAGGACCCCCCCCCCCAATAAAAAGAAAGTACCACAACTTCCATTTCAGATTTCCACTCCACTTGGCAACCTCCAAGAATTGAGCATGCATAAATCACTGCGCTTGACAGCAGTCAACATTAGAATGCATTTTAAACCTCCTCTGAGTGGATTTATGTCATGTGCCCAAAATCATTTTCCAGTGCTTTGTCTCCATTATTTCTTGATGTGCATCAGTTCTAGAGTTTTAATGTTTTCTGCAAAAAGGGTTGGAAATAGGTGTCTCCGTAATGACAATCTAAATAGCCTACCCACAACTGGTAAAAAGATGTCACAATGTGTGTGTGTGTGCGCTGCTGCTCTCTTCTCCTCTCGCTCACGTGATTCAGCCAATAACTGTAGTGGTCTTTCAACCCACATGCACCCCTCTGGCCCTCCCCACCACTCACTCAGGAACTACCTGACAGTCTGGAGCAGGTCACAGTGAAATGTATATATTTTAAGAGAAATGCCACGGTGGCTGCGGTGCAACTTAGAAATAGCCCAAAAACCTACAACCCATGACCAATAGATTTTTGTCCACGACATCCTATTCAAAGGAGCCCAATTTGGCAGGAATACCGCGAACATAGCCACACACACACACATGGCTTTACTTGCCAGGTAGCCTAGTGGTTAGAGCATTGGACCAGAAAACCAAACCTTTTTGGGGTTTTTTTCGTGTCAAAGAATTCCTTCACAGCCCTAATAATTACCAGTTGGGGGGCCGTTCAAGTAGATTTTTCCCAGTCGTATGTGGTAAACATAGATATTGTGTCCCATTATTGCGTCTGAACACACCAGCAGCACAGTTGAAAACATATCAATTTTGAAGTAAACAAACTGAAAGGGTGCATACTGTCATCCTAGTGTGTTTAAACTGGTATGAAGCCAATGATGGCGATTTACTGCCTCCTACACTTATTGAATGTTTGCGCACAAGTATAATTGTCTGATTCCTCCTGATGACCCACTCTGACCTTGATATACAGGGTGAGTGAGATCATTCAGGTTCAACTGTTGAAGTGGCAGTGCTTTTAGAATGGTGGCAAACAGTTCAAGGCCACAGATGCCAGGACAGCCCAACGAGATTAAAATGCTGGAATATAATATTGCTTCTTTGTTAAGGGTTCATTTTCTTCTATTGGTACTGTATGTTGTCTGATGCGTGGCTGGACCAATACTGTAAACAGCTTTGTCTCACTAACAATTGATTATGTTTAGACATTTGGCAAATGATGGCTAATAATGATGGCATTTGGCTAATAACTGTACTAGAATCATATTAGAAGGGGCTCGCCATATGTCGCCATATGTCATAAGCCCCCCCCAATAAGAGAACCATTGTCTGCCTGTTTTTGACACATGAAATTCTGCCTGACTGTTTGTAGCCCACACGTCTCACTCTCTAATGAGCATGTCTGTTTCATTCTGTCCAGGGCAATTTACCCAGCAGAGATGGCACAGGAGACCAATCAGAGTCAAGCGCCCATGCTTTGTGCTACCGGCTGTGGTTTCTTTGGAAACCCCAGGACCAGTGGCATGTGCTCTGTCTGCTATAAGGACCACCTGACCAGACAGAACAATGGAGGAGTGAGCCCCCTGAGTGCAATGGGTAAGATCTGCCATTCCTCAATAAGCTGTTAATTGTTTTTGTTCATTTTTATCCGAGAAGTAGATTCCTTAAGACTCAGGTTTGCGGTCATGACCTTTTCTCCTAGTAAATCCAATAATTTGCATCATTTAGGTGGCAGTGTCTCCAGTAGCCCCACAATGGAGGCCTCTGCCATCCAGAGAATTGAGGCCACATTGAATAATGCTGCGGCGGCGGCTGCTGCTGAAGCTGATGCGGAAGCTGCCAGGTAAGTGTCAGTTGCTACTTAGAAATGACCATGGAAACTATTCTTTAAGACCAATCCACACCAAATGACTGTCGCTTATCTTGCACCACTTTTGTTATCATTACATCTGAATGAGATGGCTAGTGTGCAGTGGACGATTTGGAGTAAAACTTTGTAGCATCTCTTTCTCTCACTGTAGTGGGGCAGCAGCTGCTCTTCCTGTTACCCAACAGATGACCGAGATGAGCATTTCCTGTGAGGAGGAAGGAGCATTGCCTAAAGCAGAGCTTGCAGAACCTGGTGGGTGTCTGACTCATATGGGTGTTCAGAGCCTCATGGGGGGGGCACACACTTGTGAGTGGTTACACGCCAGTGATGGGAGGTGGTTGTGAATATTCTCTGGGGCTGTTTTGAGGTCTTATTTAGCGTTCCCCTATTTTTCCAGTGGTCACTCAGCCCATCGCCTCCGCTTCCCCTCCCAGTGCTGCCGGGAGTGACGAATCCAAATTACCCGAACCCGCCAAACCGAAGAAGAACAGGTGCTTCATGTGCCGCAAGAAGGTTGGCCTTACAGGTGAGGACAAACATTCCATTACTGCTTATTCAGTCAGTTACACCTCAAGAAGGCTGTGGCTTATGTGCTTCTATGATATGAGTGTGATACACTGTACAGAGTTGGTATGAGCCAGGTCTATTAGTGTGACTCACTGTACCCTTTTTAATCTGCCAGGTTTTGACTGCCGCTGTGGGAACCTGTTCTGTGGACTCCACCGTTACTCAGACAAGCACAACTGCCCATACGACTACAAAGCAGAGGCCGCCGCCAAGATCCGCAAGGAGAACCCTGTGGTGGTGGCCGATAAGATCCAGAGAATATAAGACCTTTTCTCACTTTGACCTTGAACACTGAGTGATTGGATTAAAAAAAGGACTCGTGCTGACCTGCGTTCTAAAGGACTAGTTTTTTAAATTACAGTATGGGGGGGGTCCAGTTTCCTGCAATGCATGAACGATCACATTTTTTATTTTGTTTTCTGTTGGTGTCTGTGCTTATGATTAAAGAAAAATGAGAAAGATCAAAAATGTTTTTTTAGAATACTACAGACTAGAAATGTTGCTTTTCCGGTGATGCCTGGACCTGGCTTAATTCTCACTGTTTATGGGGGAGTCTGATTGTTGTCAAGTAGGCGAGCTGATGTGTTAACTACTTTTGTGACTGGCTATCTGTGTGTTGAGATTTTTCTGAGGATAGTGGGGGACACTAGCCTATGAGACTGTTACAGCCCCGACCGGATCACTCCCGCAGTGGCAGGTCACAGCTGGCTTATGTTGGGAATAGCTGTTTTTGCTCAACTTCTCATAACGTGTCATGGTGTCCTCCATGGAGTCTGTTTTATATGTACTACCATACATGTTTGTTTTTTTGCTGCATGGGGCCTCAGTTCAGGGGAGGTCCTCAAGCACATTTCCCTATTGTGAGATAAGATGTGAAGTAGTGACATAAAAAAAAAGCTTGATTTATTAGTCAACTAAAGAACATCTTGGAGGATCTTATGAAGTTATCATCCAGTAGGCATGGTGAAAGCAACCATACCCCTGACACTTGGACGATGGCTGGATGGATGTGTTCTATTCCAACCTTATTGGCTCTCATCAGAGATGCATCTGAATCAAACCGGATATCATTGTGTCATACAAGCCTGCTTCACTGGTTCATTCTTCTGGCAATGTGTGCTGCACTAAAAAAAAACATTGCTTAGGTTTACTTGTCTCTGTTAACGATTATTTCCTAAAGAAGTATTTAGGTTCGATGCTGTGATGCTCATTTGCAGGGGATACTTGGCGCTGCCTCTGACCGGGTGGATAGGAAGTTGGAGGAAGACTTCCTGCAATGAGATCAAGGTCAGGTCATTTGACCTCACTCATCCAGCCACTCGGGTCATGTGACAGTGTTGATGCCCATTCTGTGTTCTTGTTTTCTCCCTTCTCGTGTCCATGTTTTTATGAGGATATGGAGTGTTTTGCATGGGTTGTTGTATCAATGACAAAAAGCCTAAATGAACCAGATTGCTGAGGTTGGAAGGGTTAGGTCCACTAATCTTTTGAATGTTTCACTTCTGTTTTGTTAATTTTATTAATCTTTTTAATGTGTGTGTGTGCTGATATGTTTGATTGTGGAGTGCGTGTCACATGCTATGTATTAAACACAAGTGTAGTGCAGTAGACTTGGATGGATGGATGGTGGATGAGTATTGTGTATGTTTGTATGCAAGTAAGTGCTTGTGTTCCTCAGTAGTCAGAACTGGTCCAGTGGACTCACTCTTGATTTAGATTCTTTTAGTTTTTCTGTTTTATTTGGTCCTGCTGTTCACGCTGTAGGCTGTGAGATTTCACTTTATGTTTTAATATTTTTAACCCTTTTTTTTAGTTATGCAAGTTTGTACAAACCATTATTTATGTACTGCGCATTTAATCTTGTTACACAACATTACTGCAAAATTGTATCATGTAAATAAAATGATGTACAGAGATATAGAATCATGTAACCCGTGGCCATTTTATTTAACGTTGATGCGATCAGCTAATTTAGTCTGTTTTCACGTTGAAGCTTTTAACATGTCGCAACAGTGAAGGTGATGCATTTACCAATGTCTCTAAGACTCCAATGTCTTTGCAAGTACCAGTACGTAATTGCAATGGCTTGCTACACGGCCCATGGTATTTTACTATGCAGAGGGGCAAAACTCCTGCTATGACAACTGTGGAGGTGCTGCTTTTTTAAGTCTGTATTTGAATTTATTAAGGATCCCCATTTGCTGCTGCTTCTTATCAATACCTCTCTCAAAGATAAGTAGTGATACTGTCAACCTCTCCAGCTTCGAGCTTGAGATATTGACATGAATGTTATTGATGTTGGCTCTCTGTACATCAGAGATGGTCACTAGTCTTTGAGGTAGAGTCCAAGTCAATTCTCAAGTCCCTTTTGGCAATGGCTTTCTGCCTGGTGTGGGTTAGGTCTTGTAAACCTTGTAAATTATTTGGAGACTCCCTTGTTCATTAGTCCATACTTGTATGAAAGGAAGCACATCAGGTGCTATTTAAATCAAAATACATTTCCTTTTAAAATGTAGACAGTTTACATTAAAAGTAATTGTACTGCATATGAAAAAAAGCAAACATTTGAAAGTGTATGGTATTTTGTGGAAGACATTGTCTATTTCACTTCATTCTGTCACACACACTGAAAATCTGTAGGTGAGGGAAGATGTATGAATCTAAACCAAAATGACTGACAACTGTTCAATAACTGCACTACTAAAGTGTCCTATATATCAAACTTAATGACCTTTATCCCTAAAATATACTTACTGACCTGGACACTTAACAGAAATACAATTTCCTGTACTCTAAGATGGAGAACATGTCTATTGCAGACAGGTTACTTTTCAGAAAGATCAAGTTTGTCAGTGTTCTTGCACTGAGCCTGGCACGATGACTACTCTCCACTGGGGCACTGGTGGCAGGCACAGCATAGTGGGCAGAAACATTTGATAAATATTCTTTCCTTTTTAATAATGCCACCTAGACCAGTCCAATAACCTATTTTTAAAATTAACACTTAATAGTTATTTATGCTCTTTAAGTTTACTAAGACGGTTCATTAGGTCAACAGTCAATGTGAAACCATGTCTGCTTAAAAAACTAACAGAAATGTCCAACATTCTTTTTTGGAACAATTTCATAAATTTAAAGTTAGTTGCCAAACACTGTCATAATTATATAATTTACAGCACATTATTTAAATACGGCACGATTTCACATACTATGATAAACGATAGCTAACGTTTGCTTATCTTAACAAGCTTAACTTAAGATAAACGATAGCTTGTGTTTTAATGTTCCAATCTATAGCAATAGCATACACAATGTCCGCTCAATCAAATAAGGACAAAGTGTAAATATGAGTAACCATTATCCCTCCATTGAAATAGATATGTCCTTGTCTGCATATTTTTTGCAGAACACAGATGTTCTAGAACGCTTTTCAGCCCTCTGTATTAAATTACGTTCTCCGTGTTACAATTCTGCCTCTTCCATGTTATCTGACAGAATGCACAACAAAAACTTATCCCAGTACTGACTTGCATTGTTCACGAGTCTCTCGTCTAGAGTCCAAGTCAAGTCTCAAGTCAATTGATCACGAGTCCAAGTCAAGTCGTAAGTCATTTTCTTTGCAATTGAAGTGCGACTGGAGTCTGAATCTCATGTGCAGTTGCAAACCGTAGTCTGGCTTTTTTATGGTGGTTTTGGAGCAGTGGCTTCTTCCTTGCTGAGTGGCCTTTCAGGTTATGTCGATATAGTAGTAGTGTAGTGTATGGGGCTTTGGTGACAAAACAGATGACACTGTGATAGACTGCATCCAGTATGTTGAGTAGAGTGTCGGAGGCTATTTTATAGATGACATCACCGAAGTCGAGGATCGGTAGGCTGGTCAGTTTTACGAGGGTATGTTTGGCAGCATGAGAGAAGGATGCTTTGTTGCGATATAGGAAGACGATTCTTGAATAAGGCAGTAACTTAACAAAATGTGGGAAAAATCAAGGGGTCTGAGTACTTTCTGAAGGCACTGTATGTTAATGCAACCTATTTTTTACCATTTTCTGGTTGCTTGATTGTTTTTAATTGCTTTACTGGGAGGCTTATCAGAGGTATACATGACAGTGATGTTTGTATTTGATCTGATAGTCCAGGGTGAACTGTTCACAGTGGGGTTCCTGCTAGGGAAAACCGTCTCAGTGCTAACAGTGTAACTCAGGTTCGTAGGCGCATGATTACTGCTGACAATAACTGTCGGATTGACAGAGTCATTCAGAGGAACATACATTAAGTTACTTCCATTTTGACTGACAACACCCCTGTGTCTCTGCTTATGGGTAAATATAGAGACTGGCAACCTGATTTGCAGCTGCGTGGCCTTCTCTCACATGAAATACTCACCCCCAGCTTCCACCAGTACAGTATGTTATGATGCACACTGTTGGGCAGGCAGGCATAATCAGCCTAAAACAAGCTGCATGTGTTCAGCTACAGAACAACACAGGGGTCACAGTCACAGCAGGCAACCTGTGGATTACTTTAAAAGGCCCCAAACACGTGTGGGAGAGAGAAATCTCTGGGCAATGAGTTGGACCTCTTGTGATTGCCAGTTCTCTGACAGACAGTGGTGGAAAAAGTACCCAATTTTCATACTTAGGTAAAAGTCAAGATACCTTAATGGAAAATGTCACCCAGTAAAATACTACTTGAGTAAAAGTCTAAAAGTATTTGCTTTAAAAATAGTGAAGTATCGAAAGTAAATGTAATTGCTAAAATTCCTTATATGAAGCAAACCAGACGGCATAATTTTTTAAATTATTTTTTTAAATTTACGGATAGCCAGGGGCACGCTCCAACACTAAGATATAATTTACAAATAAAGCATGTGCTCAGTGAGTTCGCCAGATCAGAGGCAGTAGGGATAACCAGGGATGTTCTCTTGATAAGTGTGTGAATTAGACAATTTTCCTGTCCTGCTATGCATTCAAAATGTAACGAGTACTTTTGGGTGTCAGGGAAAATGTATGAAGTAAAAAGTACATTTTCTTTTAGAATGTAGTGAAGTAAAAGTAAAAGTTGTCAAAAATATAAATAGTAAAATAAAGTACAGCTACCCCCCAAAACTACTTCAGTAGTACTTTCAAGTATGTTTACTTAAGTATTTTACACCACTGCTGACAGAGCATAAACATATGTACCTACATTACAAGTCACATAATAGGTTTATTTGTCCATTGGCTAGTCTACCTGCTAGTATACCTGCTTATCTGCATAGTTCCTATGTAAGTTGTATGGGTTGATCAGTAATATAAATCAATTGTACACTATTACAATATATAATTAAGTGGTGAGAAACACTGTCAAGTGACACAGTTATGATAAGGCTAGGAATAACAGGCCGCACAGAGAGGTACTTTTTATTTTACACAAATTGAATTTCCTCACACTTTATTTTCTAAGATTGCTCAACCATCGGATTCTCGAACAAAACACCTCTTTGTCCACAAAACTAATCTTTATTAACCCAGAAGTAAAATCTCATGTCATTTGGTCAACTGGGTGCCCACGGGAGATTATCACAAACCCAATGATAATATCCTTCTTGTCCAGTAGGGGACAGGCTGGAGACTGCTCTGACTGATCATTTGTTTTCATCACCACCTTATCAGATCTGTGTTCCTTGCTGATTTGTGCACAAGTCCAGGTGACATGTAGCTGTATTCCCCTGCAAAACAGGCATGCAAACCGTGTATTTGTTTTGTCTTTTCAAGATCTTGTGATATCCATTGACTGAGTGGCTTTACATGGTTGTAGTGTTTTTTTTCAGCACAGACTAAACATTCCTCCTATCCTGTCTGACATTTTTACATATATACTTTTTTCACAGTTTTTGTGATTGTAGTTGATCCTGAAACCCCTTTTTTATTTGTTTTATTTTGTTCCATTAGTCATCACTTGCCCATTGATTACAATGCATTATGAAAATGTGTCCAAATTATGTTAGAAAACACTCCAAACCAACTCCTATTAGGTCAGAATGCCAATCTGAATGTTTCTGCACAATATTTTTTATTTTTTTAAAGGTTCCACTGTCCCATAAATCCATATTTCAATACTATTTTTGTTGTTGTTGTTATTGATGTTGTAAACAGGATAATTTAAACATAACTCAGCAACAAAAACAAAAAAAACGATTTTCTCTGTAACAAAACAAAAAACAGGTAAACTTCCCCTTAAAGTGATATTACTGGATCCTCCAGACTACAAGCATTAACATTAAATACTCATGCACAATTCATGGCAGAAATGCATTAAATATTGATTTAAAATCATCTGAGTCATTTTGAGGCACGGAAGTTTTCAGACTAGAATGAGGACTACGTTGGCATGAAAGCTGTTGATGATGGGGGTTTCCTTTTATCATTGAAGGTGGAATCATTTCTGGAATGATATTGGTTGGAAAAATGAAATTGTAATATTATGATTGCACTTTTTTTTTAAAAATGATACTGGTGATAGATGCAATGTTTTATGCATGCGTGCGTGTGTGTGTGTTTTCTACTTGACAGGGTGGAGGAGCGTGTGATGGTGTAGTTTTGGCTGTGGAAGATGAGCTCCTCTTCATTATTTAATGGGGGCCAGGCTCAGAGGTGTGCACTCTGTATCTTTGTGTGTGTACTGTATGTGTTACTACACATACCGCTGTACATTCTCACTCCGTCATTGTGGGCAATAGCTTTCCAATATTCTGTAGGCATTGTATCAATAGCAAATGTAATATGTAAGATGTGTCTAATGTGTTTGAGGTTTGCCTAATGGGTCTTGAAAAGGAAACCTAAACCTTCATTAAATCTTTAAGGCTGTTCGTCTTGGTCTGTGTGTGGTCATGGTGTCTGATGTCCAGACGAGTGAGAGTGTCTCTAACTGTTTAAATGTCCTTGTCCTTCTGCTGCTATATGGACCGTAGAGAAGGTCCACTCCCTTAACCTTCTGTCTGACACAGGTGCTGTCCACTGAAATGGTTCCTCAGGTTCCCTATGGGGGTTCTCTGGGTTTTATTTAAGAAAACTAACACCAGATCATGCTGGAACGTTTTTGTCGTTGTTGCTGTGATTAAGTTACACACTCCTTGATGTCTGCCGCTATGATATCATGTTTTTGTTTCAGGAAAACAATATAACACCTATGGAGGCAGGTCACATGCTGTAGTTGTCATAGTGATGGGGAGTTAGTTACTAGAGCGAGGTACAGGTCCCGGTAGAGCTCTGGCTCTGTGTACCTGGGGAGGGGTTGGTGCATTCAGTCCAGTTAAAGTCCCAGTACCTTCAGAGAATATCTCACACCAACCACCATGCCTAGGAAGAGTGATGTGGGGGCGAAGATTGAGGATGGTGAGTTGAGATTCAGCATCTCAGTTGTTAATGTTTTTATGCTCTGGCTTTGAGGTGATATAAAGACTTTATATGAGATGCAAATGCAAAATGCCTTTATAGATTCATGCTGGGCCATTTTAGAGATGTTTGAATGAGTGGTGGACATTTATTTGTTTGCGTTGTCATTTAGTTGGAATCGAGATCGATGGGGACGTGAGTGACAGTGAGGGTAAGCGGAGATGAGTTCTCACCTGACCCGTATAAAGCAGAGCTTATAGTGGTGTCTTTCTCTGTGAAGGAGGAGGACAGCTACTGACACCGGCTGTTAGAATTGACCTGATATTTAAAAAGCTTCAGCTCTATCTGTATTAGTGTGTCTTTTTACATTGTGCTAAAAGTGTATATTCCTGCATGTGTTGAGCTGCTGTGTGTGTGTTCTCGCGCATACATTTGTGTGTGTGTGTGTGTGTGTGTGTATACAGATGACACCAGTCGAAGGAGAGGGAACAGAAGACCGACAGCTGGCAGAGGAGGAGCCCGCGGCAGGGGCAAAAAGCCAGCTGATGAGGATGAGGAGGACGAGGAGGAAGAGGAGGCCCCCAGAAACCGCAGAGGAGCCAACAAGAAGAAGGCTGCTAAGTCACGTGACACCGACGACGAAAGTGAGGATGACACCCCCAAGAGAAGACAAGGAAGAGCAGCAAATAAAGGAGCAGCAAACAAAAAGAAAGGAGGAAAGGCCCAGGACAATGACGAGGACAGCGAGGAGGAGAAGGGGAACAAGAGAAACAAGAAGGGAGCCACGGGAAAGAAGGGGAAAGAAGAGGAGACCAAAGATAAGAAAGGAGACGCCAAAGGGAAGGGCAAAGGAAAGGAGAAGGAAGACGAGAAGGACAAGAAGAAGAAGAAGAAGAAGAAGAAAGAGAGCAGGTATCTCAAATCAAATCAAATCATCAAATCAAATAATATTGAGTGGAAATCAGGGCCCAAGATTCTAAACGTAGTACTAAACAGCGCAGGAATCAAAATAATGGGTCAAATAACTTATTTAACAGTATTATACAATATTTGCTACCCTTGCACCAAGAGAAATAGAGGGACATCCTTAATAGAGGGACATCCCTAACCCTTCCAACTATCTCTCTCTGTCTCTCTCCATCACTGACCTCTCTTTCTCTTCGATCGCTCTCTCCTAACAATCTGTCTTCCGCTCTCTCTGCTCCACTCGGTCTCCCTTCCTCTATCTTCTATCTAACTCCCAGCTCAGACACAGACTCTAACACAAACTCAGAGGAAGAGTCCATGTCAGAGGGAGAGATGGAACGACTGAAGGAGGAGGTGGAGGAGAAGAAGAAGGTCATAGCTATTATGAGGAACAAGCCCTGGCGAATGAAGAGGCGGCTGGTACATCTGAAGTAATGAACGAGTTGACTGATTGCACTCGCATAGGCTACTGGAAAAATGACATATGCTGTCAGGATGAAGTTGAGATACACTTTCAGATAATAATTAGCTCTATTCATTGATCATAGCTGTGGTTTTTTTTCACCCCATTTTAAAGTATGTTCTACACCTCCTGTCAGAATTATTTCCCTATTTTGTTAATTTTATCAATTTATTTGAGCTTGACTGTTCTGTTGCTAACCTTATGATTTGTTCTCAGAGAATGTCAAGAATTTGTGGATAAATTTGAAGGGGCTCTGGGAAAAGGAAAAGGCAGGAAGTTTTATGCTTATAAAGTCATGATGACGAAGGTATGGAAGCATGAGCACAATATACGATTTTCTGCCACTTAGCTTTTTGTGGTTGTCAAAATATGAGGCTATAATAATGATTGTCTTTCTTTTTCGCCAGAAATGGATCAAATTCCAAAGAGATTTTGAGAATTTCAAAACGACTTGCATACCATGGGAACGAAAGATAAAAGAGGTTGAAAGTGAGTTACCTGATAGTCCACACTTTAGAAACACCAACATACTGAAAATATTCCTGAACACAGGTCACAACACAAGATAAAGTAATATACTGAGCTGATTGACAAAGGCCAGTTGAATGACAGTTGAACGCTACAACTTAGTGAAGAAACACTATCACTTCTCTCCCCTCAGGTCACTTTGGGTCCTCAGTTGCTTCCTACTTCATCTTCCTGCGCTGGATGTATGGCATGAACATGGTCCTCTTTGGCTTAACCTTCGGACTGGTTGTGATCCCAGAGGTAAAACCGCCTCACAAAGAGTTTTAACACGTAGATACAACTCTAATGTATACTCTAGCAGTCTATCAATCATTATTGAAATGTTTTATGGCTCCAGGTTCTGATGGGACTTCCATATGGATCCATTCCCAGAAAGACAGTGCCCAGAGCTGAGCAGTCCACTGCTCAAGACTACTCTGTCCTCATGGACTTCAACGTGGGTTAAAACATGCAGTCGAGATAGGCTACCCTCTATTTACTCTGCATGAAAAGCCTATCAAATATTACCATATCAAAGAGTTCAGGCTCATATGATGTGATGATATTTCATATTGTACTATTTAAATTATCAGCATGGGTCTGGAGACACCCGTGAAGATCAGAAGACACAGTTTATCGGTACACTATAAGAGCGCAGTTCATCACCTGCGATCACTTCTTTCTCCCTCAGGGGTATTGCAAATACTCAGTCCTCTTCTATGGTTACTACAACAACCAGAGGACCATTGGGCTGCTGAAGTTCCGCCTCCCGCTGTCTTACCTCATGGTAGGAGTGGGGACTTTTGGCTACAGCCTGATGGTGGTGATACGAACGTGAGTCACCACCCAATCCCCCACTTATAAAATATGATCCCATGTCACACATATGTCAAACACAGCTTAACACATCAAGATAGACCCCAGGAAGAGTAGCTACTGCTTCTGCAAAAGCTCATGGGGATCAAATTAAATGTTTGTTCATGGTGTTTGATCTGAAAATGGATGACGGCCTTTCCCCACTGTCATTCATATATGTTTTGATAGAATGGCTAAGAATGCTGACGTGGGGGGAGGGGATGGAGATGACGGGGAGTTCACCTTTGCCTGGAAGATGTTCACCAGCTGGGATTACCTCATCGGCAACGCCGAGACGGCTGACAACAAGTACGCCTCCATCACCACCAGCTTCAAGGTAACCATGGAGACCTGTGTACTATTTTCGCAACTTCATCACAATGTCTGATCTTTTGAATGATGTTCTTCTGAGTATTCTTTACTGTATTCAATCCAATATAATTACATAGATTATTTCCCACTAACTACACAGCACCACATGTTAGTGGCCCATAAGCTAACTGTCTTTCTGTCTGTCTGAGTGCAGGAGTCCATTGTGGATGAGCAGGAGAACCAAAAGGATGAGAACATCCACCTGAGGAGGTTCCTGCGTGTGCTGGCCAACTTCATGATCATCTGCTGCCTGGGAGGAAGTGGCTACCTCATCTTCTTTGTGGTGAAGAGGTCCCAGGAATTTGCCAACAGGGACGACCTGAGCTGGTACGAGAAAAACGAGGTAATGCTTGGAGAATGGTGTTGATGCCATGTACATCCTTTGAAACCAATGGAATCCGTTTCTATTTGGAATAAATTATAGTGATATTATGTCATAATAGTGTAGCATTTTTAAAAATCTCATTCATTAATGACTAAACAAACTTCCCTCTCTATTTCATCACCAAAATATGTTTGATCATATGGTCATATGGTGTTGTGTAAAGTGGTGGTGTAGTGGAGAGATGGTATGATTCCTCCCATTGTCCCACTGTGTAGTTGGAGCTCATCATGTCCCTGTTGGGCCTGGTGTGTCCTCCCCTGTTTGAGACCATCGCTGAGCTGGAGGAGTACCACCCCCGGATCGCCCTCAAATGGCAGCTGGGGCGCATCTTTGCCCTCTTTTTGGGAAACCTCTACACTTTCCTGTTTGCCCTGTTTGATGAGGTCAACAACAAGGTACTGTAAGACTGCCTCACACTTCTTTAGGCCACTACCAGACGTTAGCTCTTTCTTGTTCATCTTAAATCTACACTGAGAGCGGGATTACAGGATCCTTTTCGGGATAATAAGAAAGCGTCAACGAGAAGGATAAGGTTTAATACTGGGACGGTTGAGTTACGTATTCTGTAAACAACCCAGTGCATCCTGTAGTGAGGGATTGGTTTCATACTCTTAGGACTGATGTTCCTCA
This sequence comes from Oncorhynchus tshawytscha, assembly GCF_018296145.1. Lineage (NCBI taxonomy): Eukaryota > Metazoa > Chordata > Actinopteri > Salmoniformes > Salmonidae > Oncorhynchus > Oncorhynchus tshawytscha. Next base: position 21,362,841 of record NC_056461.1, read on the forward strand.
GAGAGGTGCATTGTCATTGGGATGAATGGGTAGTGCATTGTAATGGATGACCTGTGATTCGATGGCTTCCTTCCTTCCACTCAGCTTGAGGAGGAGGTGTCCATTAGGAATGCGTCCATCTGGGCCCAGAAGGAATACTACGCTAACTTCACCCTCTACAACAATGACACGGACACCACCCCGCCCCCCATGGACCCCTCTGACGTCATCAGGGGGCCATGCTGGGAGACCGCCGTCGGCATAGTACTGACACCTTACTGATATCCTCATCTCTGGTGTGATATGGTAATTGTTTCTGTTGTATGCAATGTACCTTTGTGAAGCCCTGTCTGTGATGTTCATCATGCGACAGGAGTTTGTGAAGCTGACCGTGTCAGACATCCAGGTGACCTACTTGACCATCCTGATTGGTGACTTTGCGCGGGCTGTCATTGTCAGGTTCCTCAACTACTGCTGGTGCTGGGACCTCGAAGCCACATATGTACGTGCTCCACTGGTCATTGTTACAAATGTCTTATCTTGTCTATTGGCGGGGATGAGGTCTACGTTTTTGTTGCCAGGCAGAAGTTTGAACCACTGTTTGTGATATGGATTGTCTCTCCCTCTGTAGCCATCGTATGGAGAGTTTGACATCAGTGGCAACGTTCTTGGCCTGGTCTTCAACCAAGGAATGATCTGGTAAGAGATATTTCTATTCTGGTTGTAGAACTATAGAACTCATGTCGTATATTCCCTTCGCTGACCCTGTGTGTGTGTGTGTGTGTGTGTGTGTGTGTGCGTCTCTCTCTCTCTCTCTCTCTCTCTCTCTCTCTTTCAGGATGGGTGCATTCTATGCTCCAGGGCTGGTAGGGATAAACGTCCTGCGTCTCCTCTCCTCCATGTACTACCAGTGCTGGGCCGTAATGGCCACTAACGTGCCCCATGAGAGGGTCTTCAAAGCCTCCAAATCCAACAACTTCTACATGGGCCTCCTCCTTCTCATCCTCTTTCTCAGTCTACTGCCTGTGGTCTACACCATCATGACTTTGCCACCCTCCTTTGACTGTGGGCCATTCAGGTAACACACACATACACACAGGCATGTTTACTGTTCTGTAGGACATACACTTTCACAGAGGAGAATCCCTGCAAATGCACTCACATCTCTACGCATAAACACAGACAAACAATATACAATATGTAAGGACACATACCTGTCGCTACATACTCACAAAAAAACAAATCACAAATACAGACTCACACAATCTGTGATCTCCACAGTGGGAAGGCCAAGATGTTTGATGTCATCATGGAGACGATAGACCTGGACCTGCCTGCCTTTCTGGGAACACTGATGGGCTATGCAGCCAACCCTGGCCTCATTATACCAGCTGTGCTACTGATGGTGTGAGTAGAAAAGTATATAGCTACACATACGTTCACACACACACACACACATATATATACAGTGCCTTGCGAAAGTATTCGGCCCCCTTGAACTTTGCGACCTTTTGCCACATTTCAGGCTTCAAACATAAAGATATAAAACTGTATTTTTTTGTGAAGAATCAACAACAAGTGGGACACAATCATGAAGTGGAACGACATTTATTGGATATTTCAAACTTTTTTAACAAATCAAAAACTGAAAAATTGGGATTGCAAAATTATTCAGCCCCCTTAAGTTAATACTTTGTAGCGCCACCTTTTGCTGCGATTACAGCTGTAAGTCGCTTGGGGTATGTCTCTATCAGTTTTGCACATCGAGAGACTGGAATTTCTTCCCATTCCTCCTTGCAAAACAGCTCGAGCTCAGTGAGGTTGGATGGAGAGCATTTGTGAACAGCAGTTTTCAGTTCTTTCCACAGATTCTCGATTGGATTCAGGTCTGGACTTTGACTTGGCCATTCTAACACCTGGATATGTTTATTTTTGAACCATTCCATTGTAGATTTTGCTTTATGTTTTGGATCATTGTCTTGTTGGAAGACAAATCTCCGTCCCAGTCTCAGGTCTTTTGCAGACTCCATCAGGTTTTCTTCCAGAATGGTCCTGTATTTGGCTCCATCCATCTTCCCATCAATTTTAACCATCTTCCCTGTCCCTGCTGAAGAAAAGCAGGCCCAAACCATGATGCTGCCACCACCATGTTTGACAGTGGGGATGGTGTGTTCAGGGTGATGAGCTGTGTTGCTTTTACGCCAAACATAACGTTTTGCATTGTTGCCAAAAAGTTCAATTTTGGTTTCATCTGACCAGAGCACCTTCTTCCACATGTTTGGTGTGTCTCCCAGGTGGCTTGTGGCAAACTTTAAACAACACTTTTTATGGATATCTTTAAGAAATGGCTTTCTTCTTGCCACTCTTCCATAAAGGCCAGATTTGTGCAATATACGACTGATTGTTGTCCTATGGACAGAGTCTCCCACCTCAGCTGTAGATCTCTGCAGTTCATCCAGAGTGATCATGGGCCTCTTGACTGCATCTCTGATCAGTCTTCTCCTTGTATGAGCTGAAAGTTTAGAGGGACGGCCAGGTCTTGGTAGATTTGCAGTGGTCTGATACTCCTTCCATTTCAATATTATCGCTTGCACAGTGCTCCTTGGGATGTTTAAAGCTTGGGAAATCTTTTTGTATCCAAATCCTGCTTTAAACTTCTTCACAACAGTATCTCGGACCTGCCTGGTGTGTTCCTTGTTCTTCATGATGCTCTCTGCGCTTTTAACGGACCTCTGAGACTATCACAGTGCAGGTGCATTTATACAGAGACTTGATTACACACAGGTGGATTGTATTTATCATCATTAGTCATTTAGGTCAACATTGGATCATTCAGAGATCCTCACTGAACTTCTGGAGAGAGTTTGCTGCACTGAAAGTAAAGGGGCTGAATAATTTTGCATGCCCAATTGTTCAGTTTTTGATTTGTTAAAAAAGTTTGAAATATCCAATAAATGTCGTTCCACTTCATGATTGTGTCCCACTTGTTGTTGATTCTTCACCAAAAAAAATACAGTTTTATATCTTTATGTTTGAAGCCTGAAATGTGGCAAAAGGTCGCAAAGTTCAAGGGGGCCGAATATTTTCGCAAGGCACTGTATATATATATATATATATATATATATTAGGATACTGCATATCTACAATTGTAAACAGATGGATATGTACTTCCCCACAGACTGGCTATCTACTATTTGAACTCGGTATCTGAGGCGTACCAACATGCCAATGCGGAGCTGAAGAAGAAGATGCAGATGGTGAGTGTGAGGGTTTTTCAAATTAATTCAGTCTCACGTAAAAATGTTATGTGGTTAATATACACACTACCAGTCACCTACTCATGGATGGACACCTACTCATTCAAGGGTCTTTATTTTTTTAAACTATTTTTTACATTGTAGAATAATAGTGAAGACATCAAAACTATGCAATAACACATATGGAATCACGTAGTCCCCAAAAAAGTGTTAAACAAATTAAAATATATTTTATTGCCACCCTTTGCCTTGATGATAGCTTTGCACACTCTTGGCATTCTCTCAACCAGCTTCACCTGGAATGCTTTTCCAACCGTTTCATAGTTTTGATGTCTTCACTATTATTCTACAATGTGGAAAATACTAAATAAAAAAACAAAGCCTTGAATGAGTAGGTGTTCTAAAACCTTTGACCGGTATTTAAATAATACTAATTTGCTCGTTATCATCGATCTATCTACATGTATATATCTATCTTTCATCTACCACTCACACACACACACACACACACACACACACACACACACACACACACACACACACACACACACACACACACACACACACACACACACTCTGTCTCTCTTTAGGCAAGAGATGAGGAGAAGAACAGGAGGAACAACACTGAAAGCACAGACCAGGTCATGAAGGACCTGGAGGACCTGCTCCCCAACCGCTCTCTCTTGCCCCCAGCTCCCCCACCAGAGACAGGTGCAGGTGAGCATCATACCTTCACTTCAAATGTGTATGAAACCTTAGCTCCGATAGTGCAACGCAGGTGATCTTGTTTGACCTAATGTTAAATATGGCTGAAATCAATGATATCATGAGCCAGTCTGGTCTCATAGACTAGACGTAACATGGTAAATGTAACTCCGGGGACACTCAAATGAATATGATATGTTCTGTTTGGTATGGTTACATAAAACAGAAAGTTACTTAAGGCAAAAACAAAAATAGGGTGGTTGGTTGGGGTGGATGGGTAGGTTTATAATGCAAACATCTAGCAACCCAAAGGTTCCATGTTCGAACCTCATCACGGACGGAAATGTAGCATTTTAGCTAATTAGCAACTTTGCAACTACTTACAACTGTTGTCTATTTTGCAACTACTTAGCCTGTTAGCTAGCCATTTCCCTAACCTTAACCCTTTAACTTAACTCCTACCCTTAACCTTAACCCTTACCTTAACCTCTAAACCATAGCTAACTCTAGCCACCTAGCCAATGTTAGCGTTAACCACCTAGCCACCTAGATAATGTTAGCCACCACAAATTGGAATTTGTATCATATCATAAGTTTAGCAAATTCGTAACATATTGTACAATGTGCAAGTTGGAATTTCTAACATATCATACGAAATTGATGATGGACATCCACAAATTAATACATACCATACAGAACATAACATATCATACTAATTGGAGAGTCCTGGATTTACTATGTTAAGTCCAGGTTGCATGAGCAAAAATATGGTTGTACTTGTTTAGACTTTGAGGCAATGCACTCCCTCTATGTATTCCCTGACCAGACAATAAAGCAGACCAAGGTGGAAAGTCTACAAAGGTGAGGCCAGGAACTGCAGGCAAGGATGTGAACCTGCAGAAAGACGTGTCCCTGTCATCACCAAATCCCAACGCTCGAGGCGCAGTGACCCGCCCACCGGGTCCCCGGGGGCCTGGACCTCTGCCTGGAAATGGTCAGCAGGGGCCAGGAGGGGGACCAGGGCGGGGACGGGGGAGAGGACAGCCACCTCCAAGACGCTAGCACCCAGATGAAAAATAAAAGTCAAGATTTTTTTGTAAATCTAACAATTGTTTAACTTAAGAATTTGTAAATGTATTGAATTGTACAAGAAAGTGTTGGATTTGAGCTACTATTGCTTAAGAACAAATTCACATTTTGGATTAGGTTGGGGACTGTACACTGAGTGTACAAAACATGAAGGACACTTGCTCTTTCCATGACATAGACTGACCAGCTGAATCCAGGTGAAAGCTGTGATCCTTTATTGATGTCACTTGTTAAATCCACTTCAATCAGTGTAGATGAAGGGGGGGAGACGTGGATTGTGTGTGTGTGCCATTCAGATGTTGAATGGGTAAGACAAAAGATTTAAGTGCATTTGAATGGGGTATGGTAGTAGATGCCAGGCGCACTGGTTTGAGTCAAGAACGGATTTTTTCACTCTCAACAGTTTCCTGTGTGTATCAAGACTGGTCCACCACCCAAAGGACATCCAGCCAACTTGACACAACTGTGGGTAGCATTGGAGACAACAAGCATTGGAGACAACGTGGGCCGGCATCCATGTGTGGGGGGGGCAACTCAATATTAGGAAGGTGTTCTTAATGTTTTGTACACTCAGTGTATAAAGAGATATACAATTATTCAACTGCTATTGTGTCTTTATTGAGTTTGCCTTGTGTTTGAAATGGTTTGGAATAACAGATTTGGAATGGTTGTGTTTGGAAAGGTTTGGGAAAACACATTTCAACCTTTTATTCACATACTGCACATGCCTATTGACTTTGTATTTCACTCAATGAATCTGACTTTGACCTAACATTTTGTTAACACAACACGTCTTCATGGTATGTCGTGAAATGCTCATCACTTTTATTGTGTTGGAGGAGAACATCAGACATCACTGCAATCAAACCCACTACATAACCACTGATTTGCAGCATTTCTGCTTCTTACTGTAATCTTTAACACAGGCACTAGTATGCTAAATCTGTTGTGGTTGAACAAGGTTCGCTTGAGGGATTGTCAGGCTCTGAGGGGTTTGAGAAGTGAATGGTGGAGACACTGCAAGGTGTGTTGTTGAGTAGTGAACAACACAATCAAGACAACTGCGGCTCAGAACGATCTCTTCAGCTGAACAGGTGAGGTTTTCTAACATTCAAATCAATCAAATCAAATTGTATTAGTCACATACACCATATACAACCGGTGTAGACCTTACAGTGAAATGCTTACTTACAAGCCTCTAACCAACAATGCACTTTTTTTAAACAAACAAAAAGGGTGGCTGGAGTCTTTGACAATTTTTGGGTGCATAACACCGCCTGGTATAGAGGTCCTGGATAGCAGGAAGCTTAGCTTGTACATAGGGCTAAGCTTCCTGCTATCCAGGACCTCTATACCAGGCGGTGTCATGCACCCAAAAATTGTCAAAGACTCCAGCCACCCTTTTTGTTTGTTTAGAAAAAGTGCATTGTTGGTGCTCTCGAAGGTGCAGCTGTATAACCTTTTAAGGATCTGAAGACCCATGCCAAATCTTTTCAGTCTCCTGAGGGGGAATAGGTTTTGTTGTGCGCTATTCATGACTGTCTTGGTGTGCTTGGATCATGTTAGTTTGTTGGTGATGTGGACACTAAGGAACTTGAAGCTCTCAACCTGCCCCACTACAGCCCGTCGATGAGAATGGGGGTGTTGAGGGAGAGGTTGTTGTCCTGGCGCCACATGGCCAGGTCTCTGACCTCCCCTGAGTTGAGGATCAGCATGCCGGATGTGTTGTTACCTACTCTTACCACCTGGTGGCGGCCCGTCAGGAAGTCCAGGATCCAGTTGCAAAGGGAGGTGTTTAGTCCCTGGGTCCTTAGCTTATTGATGAGCTTTGAGGGAACTATGGTGTTGAACGCTGAGCTGTAGTCAATGAATAGCATTCTCACATAGGTGTTCCTTTTGTCCAGGTGGGAAAGGGCAGTGTGGAGTGCAATAGAGTGCGTCCTTTGTGGATATGTTAGGGCAGTATGCAAATTGGAGTGGGTCTAGGGTTTCTGGGATAATAGTGTTGATGTGAGCCGTGACCAGTCTTTCAAAGCACTTCATGGCTACAGATGTGAGTGCTAAGGGTCTGTAGTCATTTAGGCAGGTTACCTTAGTGTTCTTGGGAACAGGGACTACGGTGGTCTGCTTAAAACATGTTTGCATTACAGACTCGGACAGGGAGAGGTTGAAAATGTCAGTGAAGACACTTGCCAATTGGTCAGAGCATGCTCTCAGTACACGTCCTGGTAATCCGTCTGGCTCTGCGGCCTTGTGACCATAAGGAACGTATAAGAAGTATTGATGCACTTGTGCTCATTCTCTTTAAAGGTGCACTATGCAGAAATCGTTCCACCATTTCCTGGTTGCTAAAATTCTAAACGTTTGCTTAATTTCAGTTTATGTGACAAATCAAGGAAGTACAGTGTAGATAGTCATTGTACCATCTGTGAAATATATTTTCCAGAACCCAGAATATTGTATTTTCAGCTGATCTACCCCTTCTTAGACTTGCTATCAATGAGAATAACATATCTATAACTCATATTTCTATGTGAATTTGGTCAAGTCGCAAAAAAAGTTACGTAATTGAAGCTTTAATTACAATTCTGTTTATGAAATTGTTGGTACCACTTTACATTAGAGTAGCCCTTATTACTGTGTACTTATTCCAGTTAGTACAGTGTAACAAGTACACTGTAATTATACTGCTATTACTTAGGATTAGGGTGAGGACTAGTGATAGGGTTAAAGTTGACTGAGATAAGTACAGTGTAACAATCAGTAATTACAACACCTGTTACACTGTACTTACAGGCATTCTTTTCACAGATATAACTAAGTTCCCGAGCTGTAAAGATGGAAACGGTCGCAAAGAGTAAAGATTGAAACCGTTGCGTCAGCTGTAGAGATGGAAACAGACATAACAGCTGGAAAGATGGAAGACACCTCACAAATGTTTAGTAAATCAACGTCTGTATATTATGGGACCGTAGCCCCATATCCACACTTTAGTGCTAGTAGCAATGCAGCAGCTCTTGAGAAAGCCATTGAAGCCAAAGGTAAGAACACCATGTATCAGAATACTCCAACCTCCAAGCCCCCCTCCCGCCGGGCACAGACGTCAGTTCATCATCTGGTTTTGATTTACATTTGGTTGAGTTGTCAACTAACGTGAATTTAACGTGAAATAAACAATGACAAATTCCACGTTCACATTGATTCAATATCTTCACATTACATTTTTGGTTCAAATTATGTGGAAACAATGTTGATTCAACCAGTTTCTGTCCAATGGGCTTCTATTTTTATTTAATTTAAATGTTTTATTTAACCTTTACTTAACTATTCACTCAGTCGGTTTTATTGTGTTTTTATTCATGATCAATATTACCTCTACAGGAGTGGATGAGGATATGACTATGACAGTTCTGGTGAAGAGGAGCAATGGGCAGAGACAAAAAAATCAAAATAGTCTATGAGCAGTCTACTGGGCATATGAGTCACAACATTGTCCCCTCAGCCAATCCCTACTCCTAACTGCCCCTTACACATCTTGTCCCCTCCCCTCTATCTTGTTTCAGGCTCTGACTGATGACCTGAATTCAGCTCTGAGGTCAGATCTGAAGGATGTGGTTTTGGCCCTGCTGATGACCCCTGACTAATTTGATGCCCACCAGCTCAGACAAGCTACAAAGGTAAACAGCAATACAGTTTTTTGGTATATTTTCACAACTCTTAGTACAAAACTCCAAACTGGTCACATGTGTAACACAGCCAGTCTTTCATTCAAAACTTCTCATTGTGCATTCAATTGGATTGTAAACATCTCTCACCACACAACCATTGATTAAATATATAAGTTTATTGTGAAATGTAATGAGAACATTGGTTTAATCACCAAAACACAACATAATTCATCCAATGCAAGATACATGTTTAAATGAAACAAATTAAATTGATTAAAATAAAATAACATTTAGCACGCATTCATTTGCATCATGCTTGTCTTGAGCATTTGGCCGTACATTCTCATCCACATCACTGTGAATCTCATTGTTCATGCATCGCGGGAAAAATCTTTTGGCTTGGCAAATCCAAGCTTGACCTTGGTCTGCATTGATGTCGTCGTAAGCCTCCATTGCCAGAAGGAAGGTGGCAAGCTCGTGGGGATGGTGTTCATACACGCTCATGAGGAAGGCGATCATCCATGCTGAAAAAAAATCCTTAATAGGGCTGAGGACAGAAGAGCATGGGGGCAGTAACAGGGTCATATATCGGGAATGGGCCCAAAACCATGCCTGAATCCACTCTGCATGGTGGAACCTGAAATTGTCCCACACAATGTCATCGGTGACCTTCCACCTTGACAGACCTGCTCAATTTCATTGAGAAACACAATGAGGTGTGCAGCGTTGTAGGATCCAAGTAATGACCTACGTTCTACCACACCATCTTCAGAGATAGCTGCGCACATGGAGATGTTTCCCCCACGTTGTCCAGGCACTTGGACTGAGCTTTGGCCAGGTTGAAGCCCACTTCATCATCAAAGATATACTTGTGATAGTTCACAGCAGCATCAAGCACTATCACCCTCTAAAATATATATTTGTTAGTTATTTTTACAGTATAGTTCCAATATGATATTGTAAAGTAACGTGTACATCGAATAGTAACAGTAATACAGTACATATGTAATGAATACTCAGGGAGAAAAAGGTGTAGATTCATGCGCAGATCGCAGCAGATGTTTTCAGGAATCGTGGTCACAGGCAGGCAATGGTCAAACACAGGTAGGCAAACAGGCAGGTGAAACAAAACTAGGACTGAAGGCTATAACTGGTTCTCACAAACTAGCTAGGAAAAGGCTTAGTAGACTCAAAATGAACAATACATCACAAAGGCACAAACAGAATGAACTGAACCAAATAAGGAGCTGATGAGACCAGGTGAGTAACTAACACAGGTGAAATCAACAGCAAAAATGAAAGACAGGGCTATGTTCAAGAACACAAAGAAACAGAACACAAGGTTGACTAAGAAAATAAATACAGAACCTTACAATAATAGTGCCTGAACATACTCGGCCCGCAGTTGTTTCACCCAGTTGTTGTTTCTCGCAAAAGGCACATGGTAAATGTGTTTCATAGATACCTGGTGCCTCTTCGAAAGGCCAATGATTGTTGTTACGCTGGTGGATGCCACATTGGTAAAGGTGTCATCGGTCTCCTCAATGGCCTGCCTTATTTTGAATAGCCGTATGTCATTGCTGGTTCTCACCATTTCCACCACTGCTCACTCCTGCTGGTCAGTCAGCACACGGCCACAGGGTCTTCTGTCAATTCAAAGGGCAGAACAGTGTATACTGTCAATAGGTCATACTGTAAGAACACTAACATGTGTTTTTACTGTATGTAATTTACTATAACATGTCATGTACTGTAAATGTAATGATAAAGCAGAGTGCATATTCTGCAGACTTACTGGCTTTCTTGGTGAAATGATCTCATGATTGAATTGACAGTTGACCTTTTCAGATTGGGGTGAATTAATCTGGCAGCCTCTGCCATGGTAAGGCCTCTGTTTATCACGTGGTCAGCGACGAGGGCCTGGACTTTAGACACATGTTCCCTGCCGTCTGCCTCCCTCTCTCTGAAACCCACCTCTTTGACCTCTTTGACGGGCCCCTTGTCTACAAACACTTTGATTTCTTCCTCTCCCTTGTTGTCTATCCTGCTCCATGTTGAAAGAAATTGCAAATGTTCACACACACACCCTTTTATTTGATGACCAATTGTGACCAATATTATCATGTACACTCGGGCAGGTCTATGCTTCAATTGCTATTCGATATTGTTCTTGTTTTGTAACAATAGAGTTTGCGTACAAATTAGGATATTCTGGTAGAAATTATGGCATTAAGGACACACGAGGAGATTTGTCAGAAAGAGGACCTTCATGGATAGTGTGAATATGTGTTCATTTCAGGATCTATCATGAGTGTAAGGATGTATTGAAGCGTTATAAATGTCTCTCTCTCTTTCTCCTACAGAATACCAGAAGGACTTGGACAAGGTCATTAAATGTGAGACCAGTGGAGACTTCGCCCCTGCAATTCTGGCCCTTCTGAAGACTGACAGGAGTGAAGACACTGACGTGGACATCGATCTTGCCAAAAAGGGTACAAGGGTAGGATAGCACTCATCACAACCTTTAACAACATAGTAGATGCAATAATATAACTCCATGATACTGTCTGGGCACATAGTCAGTCTCTGATGTGGTAAAATGGTTTCCTAGGCTGTCTTTGAGGCGGGAGAGAATACCAAAGGGACTGATGTCGCCGTCTTCATTGACATCCCCGCAGCAGGAGCGGCCCACAGGTCGCCAAAGGTAAGGCATATTAATGAGTACAAACACACGCAAACACAGAAGGCCTGCAGAGTCTCCAAAATAGCCAGGTACAAAATCACTACACAGGTCCCAACACACAACAGAGGTCCAAACACACCCAGACAAACAGGTGTAGTGTAACCACACACAAACAGGTCACACATAAAATGGACACACAGAAAGAAAGATTCTTAACACTCTGTGCTTAACCATGAATGAATCCATGTCTATTTTTATCTCCTAGCATTCCAGAAGTATTTTGATTTCAGTGATGCCTGCCTGCCCTGCCCTGCCCTGCCCTGCCCTGCCCTGCCCTGCCCTGCCCTGCCCTGCCCTGCCCTGCCCTGCCTGCCTGCGTGTGTTCATGCGTGTGCGTTGGTGCTTACCTGTATTAGATGGTGTACTTGGTAAAGATATTTAAAGATGTAAAACTCCTCTCCAGGGCTACGGTACGTGTGAAACTCTGATCAGGGTGCTCTGAGCCGCTCTGAGGTGGACCTGAAGAAGATGATGGAAGAGTTTAAGGCCATGTACAAAAGAACCCTACAGGAGCACACACTGGTGAATTACACAACACAACACTGAGTGAGAATCAGGAGAAAGTTGGAGATTGATTTTGAATTATATTATGTGGACATTAACTCATTACCCCGTTTCCTTTGTGAAACAGGAGGACACAAGGGATATTATGAGAAAATCCTGCTTTTACTGCGCGGACCTTTCTGAAGACTGTACATACCAAATGTTCCTGCATTACTAAAATAAAATATATATTGAAAATATTGAAGGCCTACCTGTTTACAAATAGCTGCATACATAAAGCATAGATAAGAGCATGACAGCTTGTGCTGCCTTCATATGTGGTTTGTCACCTAAATAAGTATATTGGAATTATGTATTCATAAAACTATTTGTAAGAGCAGTAATCAATGTATATGTTTAGGTACCCTACAGCAGTATAAAATATGTAATCCAAAGTCTAAATGGAAAACTTTTTGGGGAAAGGCTAAAATGTCACTTTGGCTGCACAAAGCAGAACTGATGGGAACTCGGACCTGGGAACTTTAGTACGTTCAAAACCACTGAGAACTCGGAAAAAACAAACTCCGACTGAGAAAAATCGATTTGAACGGTCATCCAAATCGGAATTCAACTCGGGAACTCGGGCCTATGCCTAGAGCTCCGACCTTCCGACCTGAGGTTCACTAACGTCATGATTTGACCTCGTATTTTTCCGTTTTCCAAGTTGTTTTGAACGCGGCATTAGGTTCGAGAATTTGTGACGTGGAAACGTTTACAGTATCCGGAAGTGTGGCCGCGACCATCTGGGATGGTAATTCTTTCCTTTGGAAGCAATTTTACAAATAGTTTATGATACCATATTCTTAATTATGCCGGATATTTGAACGAACATGGTCTGCATCTGTATTGTAAGAGGGGGGTCTTGCTAACTACGATGTCTTGTTGAATTATATGATAAGCTAGCCGGCTAGCTGGCTAACAACAGCTACTATAGTAATCTCTTTGACACAACTTTACAAGGCCAACGTTCGCTAGCAACCACCAGCCTGGTCGCATGGATCATTACATTTGTTGAATTTTAGCCTAGCTATACAAATGGATGACAAATACAGCAGCAATGTACTTTCCAGTGGACAACTTGGCAGGGTTGAAGTACCGAATGCCAGGTAAGCCCTCTAGTTTTCTAGTAATGTTCAATTGTTGTGGTTAGGCAGCTTAGGTTAGCTGTAGCTGAGGAATGCTCAAGATAGAACAGAGTTAAGCGTTCCTCAGCTAGGTCAGTTGCTGTCTTCGCTGACTAACTATATATCCTGTGACGATTGTACCAGATTAGTTGATGAATTCAAGAGTATTTGCTTGTATGTTCTGTTCAGTGCTAGCCTACGGTAGAAGTGAGGCTATTGTTTACATCATGGCTGTGTTTATGTCACAGATTGTCATCACTAGTCTTCCCTAGCTAGGTGGGCAAGATCATGTTCTGAGATTGCATTTGACTTGTTATTCTCTCTTTCAGGCTAACCAGGTACATAGTGTTACTGCTTGTGTCCAAGGTGTTGAAGGCACTTGGGATCTTTGAATCATATGACCTCCTCAAAGTTGTCCATATTGTTCAGTTCATCTTCATACTAAAATTGGGGTGAGTAGCTCCTGGTTACCCTTTTCTCCTCCGATTAAAATATGAGTTTATTCTGTTATGTATGGAAAATACATCTGTCTTTTGTTCCTGTGTAGGTGCGCAGTGATTTTGGTTTTCTTCCAAAAACCATTCTCTTCTGGGAAAGCAATTTCAAAGAGACAGGTATGTTTTTGCATTGCTTTCAGGTCTTACTCGGAGACACAAATAATGTGTCATAGACAGCATATGCACTCCAGGAGTAATCACATGACCCTCACCCATCTTTATTGCAGTGGATCAAGCTTCTCAAACATTCGGTCATCAGCTGCATAATTTCCCTCCTGGGTTTCTTTGGTCTCACTCTCTGTGGACCTTTAAGGTAAGATGTCATGTCATCCGTGTGACCGTCTGATTGAATGGAGGGTCTGGTTTCCTGATGTCATTACTTGTACGACCTCAGACACTCCTTGATAAGATCCTATTTTTTTCCTTCTTGCTCAGGACGTTGTTACTGTTTGAGCACAGCGATGTGGTGGTCATCGCACTCCTCAGTGTTCTATTCACAAGCTCAGGAGGTGGCCCCTCCAAGGTAAGCACATGTGTGCATCTGTTTTTTTATGTTCTTTCTAAACAGTCTTATCAATCTTCATTTCAATGTCTTCCAAACCCCTGTGGATGTGGTGAATGACAACATGTCTGTTTGTGTTGTAGACCAGAGGTGCTGCTCTTTTCATTATCGCTGTCATCTGTCTCCTTCTCTTTGACAATGATGACCTCATGGCAAAGATGGCGGAACATCGTATCCTTTCTGAAATGCACGATAGAATAGAAGTACAAGTGCATTTTTTTTCTCTGAATGGGTGATCATAATGTCTAACCTCTATAGTCTTTCCCTTAATCATCTGCTCTTCTAGCTGAAGGACACCATGACAGTGCCCTCACTCATGCTCTCTATACTGCTATTGCCTTCTTGGGGGTAGCAGATCACAAGGTAAGGAAATCAATCACATCACAAGTACAGTATTTGCTTGTCTAGTGGATGTAATCTTCCCTGTGTCTCAACTCTATCTTCTCTCCTTTCTCCAACCTTTGAGAAAAGTTAAGCCTCTAATGCTCTCTTTCTCAGGGTGGGGTTGTGTTGCTGGTGGTGTCTCTCTGCCTGAAGATTGGCTTCCACACAGCTTCCAGGAAGTTGTCTGTGGAGATCGGGGGAGCCAAACGCCTGTACGCCCTGGATAACCTGGTCTCCTCCATAGTCCTGCTGCCCTGGGTCATAGTGCTCTCAGCCACCACAGAGGTAAGAGATGAATAATATGGGAAAGCACAATTCTAAGACATCTATAATGCATGTTTATCAGATTTCTTACAAATATTTTGTCTCAGTAAGGTTAAGAGCCCAAACAATTGGGTATGTGTTACTGCATAAAGAGTACAAAGTGCCTAAACTGTGATTCTAAATTTCCAGAGCAAAGTGGAGTCATGGTCGGCTCTTATCCTGCCATTTGGGATGATCATCTTCTCTGTGATGATCCTGGAGTTCTATGTAGAGTCCATCTGCATCACCAAGATGGAGGCTCCCAGGTGTGCCCGCTATGGCTCCATCTTTCTCTTCCTCAGTGGGCTGCTGCTGGCCAACTTCTGGACCCACCCGCTGACGGAACAGCTCCGGACCATGAGCAAGACCCCCCAGCAAGAGAGCACAGAGACGGAGCATGTGCTCTCTGGGGGGGTGCTGGTCAGTGCAGTCTTCTTCATCATGGGTGAGTGAGAGTACCGGAGGTAGTAATGACTGACTTCATGGTGGCTAGACAGTTTTTCGTCAGAGTAAGGACTGTGACATTAAGTAGTCTAACTTTCAGGTGGCATTCATTGAGCATGTCATATACCATAAATGCCCCTCTCACTGTTTTCAGCTGACAGCATCTTGTCGTCACCATCGAAGAAGGGTCAGAAGGGGACCTTGGTGGGGTATTCCCCCGAGGGAACCCCTCTGTATAACTTCATGGGGGACGCCCTGCAGCACACGTCCCAGTCTCTGCCCCGCTTCATCAAAGACTCCCTCAAACAGATCCTGGAGGAGTATGATTCCAGACAGATCTTCTACTTCCTCTGTCTCAATCTGGTAAGTAGAACCTCAGGTGTGAGAATACATAGGACTGAATATCAGATGACTGGACTGGGTGATCTAGACTTGAGGATTTCAGTACCATGTCTTATCTACAGAGCTTTTTGTGGTGGCTAAAAATTAAGATTAGTTGACTAAATTGCTTGTTACTTCTTGTTTTCCACGGTCTAGGCTTTCACGTTTGTGGAGCTCTTCTATGGTGTGTGGACCAACAGCCTGGGCCTGATCTCTGATGGCTTCCACATGTTGTTTGACTGCTCTGCTCTAGTGCTGGGCCTCTTTGCAGCTCTCATGACACGCTGGAAAGCAACCAGGATATACTCTTATGGGTAAGCTCAGTAATGGAGATAAGCTGCTCTAAGAGGTATTGGATGTAGGGCTTGGCGATATGGCCAAAATCTCATATCCCGATTTATAAGTAATTTCAAATCCCGATAACAATACATATCACGATATAGCACATTTTCTGTAAATTCAATGAATTAAATAGTTTATATGAAATGACTACATGTAAAGGCCTATTTCTTATTACATTTTGAGTTATACTCAATAAATAAAAGGTACTTACTCATATGATTATTTCTCCTTTTATTTAGAACCTTTGTGTACATTTCCAATTAAGAGTGTAACCAAATTTATGAAACCTAAAAAGGTAAATAGAAAACACTTCAACTATAGTTGCAAACAAAATAAATATAGGCCTAAAAAATATATATATATGTTTTGCATGTTATTTTGGCATTAATACTAGTCACTTATCAATTTGCATTTGGTACCTTGGGTCGAGTGTTAGCACCAACTCACAAAACCCCCGTTTCTGGACCGTGTAAATTGGGGCCATGTCTTTGCAGATGTAAGTTGTAACGGCAGCTGTTATCTCCTTCCATCTTTGTGATTCTTTGCCATATGGTGTGCTGCGGGCAAAAGCCTCTTGCAACGTCTGAGTCTGTGGTTTGTTTTGAGCACTCGACTGTACTGTTTTGGGTCTCATCCTTAGACTCTCCATGCTGTTTCACAATATTCTTGCATAGGTGGTGAAAGAGGTTAGTGGTGTTTGAGCCTGTTGTCAGGACCGGCTTGCGGCATATTTTGCAGAGGACGGTTTTCTGGCCCGTGTCAGACTTTTGATACTCAAACCACGTCCAAGCGACCGAAGTAGCCCCACTTTTAGATACGAGCTCCTCTTCGTGCTCTGTGTCACGTTCACTCTCCTCCATGTTTGTTTGTGTTGCAAATTTCCTTCCGCACGTGTGGAAGAACGCAAAGTGTCGTCCAATCGAACGAAAAATATTGCTGTAAAGAGTGTGATTTGCGACACAACGAAATAAACGATAGAGCATAATACGAAATGATAGAAGTTTTTCTATCGTCACACGATATATATCGTCATATCGCCCAGCCCTAATTGGACGTCTTCATTCTTATCTGGAGCTAGTATTGTCAAGTTTTGAGAAATTCAAATGTGATTGATCAATGTTCTGTTTAAATTTGCAGATATGGCCGGGTTGAAATTCTCTCTGGATTCATCAATGGCTTGTTCCTCATGGTCATAGCTTTCTTTGTCTTTGTGGAGTCGGTCACCCGACTCGTAGACCCTCCCAACATTAACACAGACATGTTGACAGTAAGTTAACCATGTCTACAGCTTCTCATAATGCCTCTTTATGTTCATCATGTTAACATTTGTATCAAACATATTCAAGTTTCTCTGCCTAATAATATGTAGGTTGTCCAAAAGAGTTTAAACAAATGTTCGTCTGGTAACCCTGATAACACAGCATCTGTTTTTTCCCCAAGCCTGTGTCAGTTGGAGGGCTCCTCGTCAACCTAGTGGGTATCTGTGCCTTCAGCCACGCCCACTCCCACGGTGCTGCTAAAAGCAACTGTTCATCGCATGATCATGGCCACTCCCACGGGCATGGGCACAGCGAGCACGGGCACTCTCATGGGGGACATGGGCACGGTGGAAACGGGCATGGACAGAGCAGTCATGGACACAGTCATGGAAGCAGCCATGGCCACTCCCATGGCGGGGGCATGAATGCCAATATGAGAGGTGAGTGATCCACATTATAAAAACTGTTCATAATTCCTTGTAGAGCTGAGCTGAAGAGAGGTGTTATGAATGTACGTCCAAATTAGGTGCTCTTCGTTGTTTTCAACTGTATGACGGACCACAGTCAGTGTTTAATCACGGCTTTAAATGCATATTTTTTCCCAGGTGTCTTTCTGCACGTGTTGGCTGATACCCTGGGCAGTGTTGGTGTGATCATCTCCACAATCCTCATTCGTCAGTTTGGCTGGTTGATCGCTGACCCCATCTGTTCCCTCTTCATCTCCACCCTGATCTTCCTCAGTGTCATCCCGCTGCTGACAGATGCAGCTGAGGTCCTCCTCTTGAGGACGCCTCCTGAACATGAGAAGGACCTCAACATTGCCCTGGAAAAGGTTGGATAGCAAAACCTCTACTTACATAGTAAAGTAAATTGAAAGATTGTAATTAAGTACATTAGATTTGTATTCAGTTGATTGATAGTGTTTGAAGAGCGGACCATACAATGAATAATCAGGTTGGGTATTTTTGTGCTCTTTCAGATTGAGAAAGTAGAAGGTGTGCTGTCTTACCGCGACCCTCACTTTTGGAGACACTCAGCCAGTGTCATCGCAGGAACGATTCACCTGCAGCTGATGTCAGACGTTGTGGAGCAGAGGATCATACAGCAGGCGAGTGGAAAAAACAATTTCTTGATTATTTTTGGGGTTAAGTTAATTGTGTTTTTCATGAATAATACATCTCAAACCATTTTCATGTTGTTCTTTATAGGTGACTGCTATTCTGAAAGATGCCGGGGTGAATAATCTATCTGTCCAGGTGGAGAAGGAGGCCTATTTCCAGCACATGTCTGGCCTCACTACTGGATTCCATGATGTTCTGGCAATGACACAACAAATGGAGTCCATGAATTATCTGAAAGATGGAACATGTATCATGTAACTTATTCTGTGGTACCAAATAACATTTTTTTTTTTTTGCATTTGTGTGTGTGTGCGCGGTTCATGTGAAATAAAAATTGAATATATAACTTCTATCTTAGGTGGACCACAACCACTGTCTTTATTATGTTCTTCTATTATTCTTTCTCCATTTTTTTAGAAGAGTAATTATGCACTAGATATGTGGCTACTGCAGAGCCTGATGTGCCTCCAGAGCACATTTATGGGATCAGAGGTTAACACAATATAAGAAATGTGTGTTGTATGGTCATGATGTCCTGTTTCCTACATGACTAGCACAAATGCAGTAATAAGAAGACCGTAAATAGTAAAATAACAGTGTAGTACAAGTGTACACTTTATTACATGAAATGCAACTGTGATGGTGGAGTTATCAGAGAAAACAGAGCCAAAATCAAAGGTTTTTAAGAATCTTTGGGGAAATTAGCAGCTGATGGTGCTCCTAGGCATGGCAGGTAGCCTAGTGGTTAGAGAGTTTGGCCAGTACGGAAAGGTTGCTGGATCGAATCCCTGAGCCGACAAGATAGAAATCTTTTTGTCCTGCCCATGAACAAGGCAGTTAACCCACTGTTCCCCGGTAGGCCGTCATAGTAAATAAGAATTTGTTCTTCTTCTGACTTGCCTAATAAAATAAATAAAAATATCTTTGCAAACATATAATTCATTACATAATAGAAAACATCAACAAACAAACAAAACAAGTTGATAAACCGTAATTAAATCAAATAAAGTGCCTTTGTTTTCAACTGAAACAAAACGTATTTTTCTTATTTATAAGGAGGCGGAAGTCTTTAAAAAAAAAATGAATCCTGTCGTCATTACTGGTTGTCCTAGGAACGCATTCTAAGCGGCTGCGTATCATCCAATCAGATGACAATTAATTTTGGAACCCAGCGAATGGGATTCGAGTAAGCCTGCATTTAAACCACGGTGATTCACTCTTTGGTATTGTACAGTGCAGTGTTTTTTGTCTTCAGCAAATCAATTCATCTTTCGAAATGGCTCTCCCTATGACCAGAGTAAGTTTTATATTTTGCTGAATTTCTCTTTGTTGTAATGTAGTCCTGACATTTGATTTTTTTTCTTCCCTTGTATGCATTAGTTTAGAATTGTTTTGGAGCTCAGATGGCGATAAGTGAAATCGCCTCGTGCATCTGCAAAAAATGTTTCCTTCTCGTGACATTCTTGCGTACTGTAGTCATTCAGTATTCGACATCCCTTGTTTTATTTGTCTGTGTGAATAAATCTCGCTACATGGTTTCTTTTATTGCTGTAGAGTCGCCTGGCTTCCTCAGAGAACCAAACTACTCTGCCGGGCAAGGCTGTTTTGGGAACTAAGCCTACACTGAGACCACGAGCTGCGCTCGGTGAAATCGGAAATGTTGGAGTCCCCAGACAGACTTTGAAAAAGGTGCGATTCCGGAAACGTGTTCTCTATGTATTGCTTACGATCTAGTTGCCATGTTTTTTTTGTACTAAAATACTGCTCTTCAATTATTCTACAGAATGCAAAGGCAGAAACCACTAAGGTGGTTGACAGGAAGACCAGCACGCGGGCTGAAAAAGCCCAGGTAGTTCAACCACCAAAAATAGTAGTTTTTGCCCCTGTTCAGGTGAGACTTCTGGGGTGATGGGCAATTTGTCTGCTTTATTTATTTTTTTGCCTTTAATCTGCTCAACTCTCCATTCACGTTTTGCACCTTGTTCACCACTATACCCCATATTGAATACAAACGTTGGTGTTTATCTGACAGGTTTTGCCTGAGCCAATGTCGCCCACACCAATGGAGACCTCTGGCTGTGCTCCCAATGAGCTGTGCCAGGCCTTCTCAGATGTCCTACTTAATATCAAGGATGTAGATGCTGACGACTACGACAACCCCATGCTCTGCAGTGACTATGTGAAGGACATCTACAAATATCTCCAGAAACTTGAGGTTGGTTTTGAAATGGTGTAACTATGTCCATCAAATGCATTGTCTTACTGCATGTGCCTGTTGCCTACATGGCCCTCTGTCATCTCCCCTTGCAGATTGATCAGGCTGTCAAACCCAACTATCTGGAGGGACAGGAAATTACAGGCAACATGCGTGCTATCCTCATCGATTGGCTTGTCCAGGTCCAAATCAAGTTCCGCCTGCTGCAGGAGACCATGTTCATGACTGTGGGAATCATTGATCGCTTCCTTCAGGTAATAAGCCAGTGGGAACTTTCCTGTGACTAACTATCCTAGACATCCTGATCTGAAACTATTTGAAGTTTGGTGGGAATGTATTTTTACCCCTTTTTCTCTCCCTAATTTTGTGATATCCAATTGGTAGTAGTTAGTCTTGTCTCATCGCTGCAACTCCTGTATGTACTCGGGGAGAACCGATGGTCTAGAGCCACGCGTCATCTGAAACACAACCTAGCCGCACTGCTTCTTGACACAATGCCCATCCAACCTGGAAGCCATCTGCACCAATGTGTTGGAGGAAACACCTGGCTACCGCGTCAGTGTGCACTGCGCCCGGCCCGCCACAGGAGTTGCTAGTGCGTGATGAGACAAGGCTATCCCTGCCGGCCTAACCCGGACGACCCTGGGCCAATTGTGCGCCGCCCCCTGGCTGTGACAGAGCCTGGGCTCCAACCCAGAATCTCTAGTGGCAGTGCCTTAGACCACTGTGCCACTCGGGAGGCCACATGGTGGGGATGTAGCAGACACTTCATTTAACCTGCTAGTAGGCTTATTTTAGTGTTTGCCAATCCAGGATTTCAAGTTTGGGCAGAGCAACAAAATGGGTTGGACACAACCACAAATTTGTGCCCATTACTGTGTGTGGTCCCAATTGATTGACATCTTGTTCACCAGGATAACCCAGTGCCCAAAAAGCAGCTCCAGCTTGTTGGTGTGACAGCCATGTTCATTGCCTCCAAATATGAGGAGATGTACCCTCCGGAGATCGTAGACTTTGCCTTTGTTACCGACCAGGCCTACACCACTGCACAGATCAGGGACATGGAGATGAAGATCCTAAGGGTGCTGAAGTTCAGCTTTGGCCGCCCTCTCCCCCTCCAGTTCCTCAGAAGGGCCTCAAAGATCGGCGAGGTATGCCAACCTCCAACACTGATACACTTTCATTTATATTGCTCAAACCCTGTTCCCAAAAAGCTACCTTCCTGTAGGTTTTTGCTCCAACCATTGGTGTAACTTGCTTAGTTTATCAACCAGCTAATTAGAATCTGGTGCACTGGATTGGCCTTGGTGCAAAATATCTATAGGACTGTAGCTCTTTGGCAGATGGTTGGACAGCCCTGGCCTATATTCACACCAATTAAAATCTCTCCAGGTGACTGCTGAGCACCACACCCTGGCAAAGTACTTTGTGGAGCTCACCATGGTGGACTACGAGATGGTGCACTTCCCTCCCTCCCAGGTGGCCAGCGCAGCCTTTGCCCTCACCCTGAAGGTCTTCAACTGCGGCAAATGGGTAAGATGTCATCAGTTTAGTTCTCTTCACTTTTCTGAATGGCTTTTTATTTTTTTTAAGATTCTGACCAGTGAAACTAGGCCATTGTTCGCTATTGCTTAGTCTTACTTGCTGTGTGTCCTCACCCCAGAGCTCCACACTACAGCATTACATGAACTACACAGAAGACAGCCTGGTCCATGCCATGCAGCACATCGCTAAAAATGTTCTGAAGGTGAACGAGGGACAAACTAAGCATATGGTGAGTATCATACAAAGTACTGCCTCTTTCTTTGACTGCCACTTTGTTTGTGACTTTACATGCACCAATGATTAGTTCAAATTATTCTACCAAATGGCCCCTGTCCCCCTGATTTTAAATTCTTTGTTTCAGACGGTTAAGAACAAGTACTCTAGTCAGAAGCAGATGAGAATTGCAACTATTTCACAGCTAAAGTCTTCGCTGATCAAGGACCTTGCAAAACAACTCACCCTATGAGATGCCTGCTGGAGCTATGTACTGTACAGAATGTGTGACTTATATATTTTTATTTTTTTAAGTCTTAACAACTGGGAGACATGTTAGTGTACAGCTTGTGTTGGACTTCCTGGTAATTAAATGCATTGACCTAAAGTAAGTATGATTGCCAGGCAGAACAACGTAACTTGCATGTATGATCAAGACTGTATATTCATGTAATGCCAATAAACATTTTATAAACTTTTAAATCCTGTTTTTGTTTCATACTTTTATTTTATTTATTCTTATTGTAATGCCTCATCTTGTCCACTAGAAGGAGCTAGTGCTTTAGTTTCTGTCTTGGCAATTTCATGTGAAGTGCAGCTAGTTTCCTTTATTAGTGCTTGCATGCATGGCACATTTACAATTGGCCATCACTTGTACATTTGCCGACGAGCGCAAATTCTGGTCGGCATTTAACTGCTTGAGTTATGATATTTTGACTGGCTTAAAGGGAAAATGGCAACTCTGAGCATGACTGGTGTTCACATGCATTCAAGACACTCACGCTTTTTATTTTTCGGACAACATGGCTGTGCTGACCCAGTTGCTCAGAGCTGCTCCTTTTCAAGGCCTCTCACTGCACTCTAAGGAGCATCTGCACAGACATTATTCAGGTCAGAGCCATTCTGTTGGCCAGCCTCTGGTCCATCTCATTAAGTCTGCTTTTGTAACCTAGACCCTTCCATTTTTGGGATCTGAACCCAAGGTAACAATGACCTGGTAATCTCATGTGGTGTCACACCAGCTGGGTGTGTTTTTTTTTTACAGGGTTAGCCATAGAACTGGAGCAAATTGGTAAGTGCCTTGCTTGGGTACGTCGCCCATTTTCACCATGTCTGCTCAGGTATTCAAACCAACCTTTGCTTACTGGCCCAACACTAACCACTAGACTGCCACCTGTAGTCTTAACTGTTCTTGACTCTTTATTCCTATAGGATGTAGATCTTTCCATTGATCTGTATCCTCTGCAATTACATTCATTTTGTTCAACCTTCAAAATAACATGTTTCCTACACTTCCAGTGAGGTTAACAGCCATTCTAATGAGTTTAGCCTACCCTCTGAACCCACATTCTGGTTTAGGAACAATGTCACCTTGCTTTATTTCAGGCACTGTCGTGAATATTTTTGCTCGGGGGCTCCATTGTAAGCAAAGCTGTAGAATAAGACCTTGAGTATTCTCAGAACTAGAGGATCCCATTAAAAGAACAGGACTCAATCTGTCCTGGAGCAAGCGGTGTCAATTCATCACATCAAGCTAATGGACACAGCAGAGGCAAAAGTTGTCACTTTAGCCCATCCACAGCTGAGGGCCAAGGGAACATTGTTCCATGAGACCCCCAAGAGGATTCTCAGAGCGCTAATGCTCTTCACGGCCACCTGTCATCTCACAGAGTTCCCTCTGTATCCGTCATGATCACAGATCTGCTGACGGCTCTCAACCTGTTTGTTGGACAACAGTTTGGCGACATACTGTGATTAAACTGTCACCAAATGAGCAATATTACAAAGATACGTTTTTATTTGGCATTGAAAACTTGGTTTATTGTAGTTTGTTGTACAGTTCACATTGCCAGTTAACATTGCAGCACTCAGAGAAATATGAATCTGTTGCAGAATTAAAAAAACAAAAACATTGCTTTAGTAAATTGCGTTAAGAGCACAATAAATGCAAAGTGGGGAAAAATAAAACAAATGGCTCCTCAGCCTATTTTCTTTAGCCTATTTTCTTTAGCCTATTTTCTTTAGCCTACCTTCTGTCATCATAGGCACAAGGGGATGTTGCTTAAAGGGTGTCTCTATAGGTTCATCTTTTTCAGCTCTACTGTACCTTCTGCTGCTCTCCGTAGGGACAGATGCTAATTAGTCTCAGTTACACTGGAAAGCTGTTCTTTTAAACCCAGACCATTGCTGAGAACTCATGCTTGAAGGCTGAGGTCATGACTGGCCAGCCAGATCAGTTTACAAGACAGATTCCTCCTGTGGAGCTTGAAGCCGTATGGTTGAAGCAGCCAGGAACACTGGATTTTTGGCCTTTCGTTTTTTTTAGTTTAAAAAAAAAAGTTTCATAGAAACCAGTCATATGACATAGTGGAATAGCAGATAGAAAACAGGAGTGACCACTCAACCGTAGTGGTGAATGACCGCTCTCTCATTACCCTGTGTGCTATTGTTTGAATATTGAATAACAACCATATACCATATGTCAAAACTGTATTTATGATTCGTGAAGAATTACATCAAATTACACACTCTCTGATGACAGCTTGAAGGCAACTTTGGGATAATCCTTATTCAAACATATTCAATCAACACTAAGGCACAAAAGCTCATGCCATATTCTGTGTTTATTCAAGCCCTCCTCAATAAATGAATTCAAGAGTCAGCATTGAGGTCCAGAAAGAATGGAAAACTTGGCCTCAGAAACACCTTTCAAATTTCTGAGATACATAACTCACCCAAAGTTGAATTGTCCAAGACCAGAGTCAACAGTTTGGAAGTGTTTCTCAGTCTAAACATTATCCGAGATGGCCAGGACTTAACAAGTGCACCCTTCAAAATGAGTCAATACACATTCTCAATTCACATCCACTGTGCCTGCATGTCTCAATTCAATAATGACAAAGTCAAACAAACACAACGCCACAGCTGTGATGTTAGGGTTTTTGTGGGGTACTAATAGGTCTGCAGCTGGCAACCGGACTGAAGTCTCTGGCCCTGAAAGTGAAGCACAAATAAACACAGAGGCATTCATTTTCACAATTTATAGATTTTCAAATAAAAATTGGTGTACCTCCTGAACTTTACCAACCTTTGCTGCTCAATGGCACATGAAGGAAAGAAAGGCTCCTATTGTGGCCTGAACACTGGTCTATTTCAACCAGGTGTGAAAAGGAATCACTCATTGGTTCATACCAATTTAGTGAGTGGAACACACAGGTCCAGTGTGGCTTAGTTGGTAGAGCATGGAGTTTGCAATGCCAGGGTTGTGGGTTTGATTCCCATGGGGGACCAGTATTAAACATTTATGCACTCACTACTGCAAGTTTTTCTGGATAAGAGCATTTGCTAAATGACGTAACCTCTCTGTGTAAGAATTGAATGGCAACAGCTCTCTCATCTTCTTTACCCAACAAAGTTCATACCCTCACATTTGTTGAACAGCCTGTACAACATGAATCTTTATACTGCGCATTTTCTGACTAAACCAAACCCACTCAGTAAATTAAAAGGTTGAAATTGTTTGTTGGATGCCTTTGCTCAAAGAACTGAGAACTTCCCAATTCATCTGACTTTGTAACCATACACAAGATACACTGGTAACATAGTATTTGTATATTAAATGCCTTGTCAAAATGGCAAACGCTGCCATTGCATGACGTTGATGATAGTTAGCTTTATATTTGATCAGTCAAATCCGATAAATTGTAAAACCCTTTTTTTGCTTTCGATCCATAGAAATGTGGAACATTGACACTGTGTTG
Organism: Oncorhynchus tshawytscha; assembly: GCF_018296145.1. Taxonomy (NCBI): domain Eukaryota; kingdom Metazoa; phylum Chordata; class Actinopteri; order Salmoniformes; family Salmonidae; genus Oncorhynchus; species Oncorhynchus tshawytscha. The sequence continues at coordinate 21,388,976 of NC_056461.1, forward strand.
TTGTGCTACAGCCTGTTTTGTAAGTTAACATTTTACTCCATTATTATCATGAGTTGAATCACACCCTTCTAAGTAATAGTCACATTTTTGAGGGATTAATGCCAATGTACTTTGTTGATGTTTTGAGTTTACGATAAGTGAAATAATGAGACCAAGATTGCCCGTAAGTCTTGTTTTATTTAGTTATTTTTAAACAAACATTTTTGCCCCTTCATTCTTGGAACCACTGGCTTTCTCAGTATGCCTACATCAAGAAACATTTCATGTAAAACATAGGATACAACAAGATTTGTAGCAACAGGGACAGTTTCATGTAGAACCCTCTGTGGAAAATGCCCTTCAACCAGGAAGGAAGTGCAAAATCTGACAGAAAATGGCCGATTTCCAAAGCATATCATTCTATACTATCAGTCTATCCCCACCATGTCCTGTACTGTAATCTATGCTCAAGAGAGCTCCACTCTTGATTCCCAAAACCATATTTCCACCCCAATCCCTATACACAATTTATTAATACCAGACTGGTTATATTCCAGACTGACTTAGACACATACACCACAATGCAAAGGAGCTATTGGCTCTGACTTCGTAGGATTTCAAGTCTACCCAACATTGAAACCATAGTGTAAAAGTCCCCAGATGTAGCCGGAAGTCTATGGGTAGATATTACAGAGTGACGTTAAGATTCTGTATGATTACTCTTTCATCATGTGGCTAGAGCAGGCTGCAAGATGCTGTAATTTGACCTCGGTAAATCAGTCAGCCAAGCCAAAACTTCTCCAGTCATGTTATAAATCCTCAGTGGTGTGTAGGGAGGGGGAGGGGGGGGGGGGGTTGCTGCTGACACATTGTAAATCTGCCTCTGGGGTCACTTGGCCGTTTCCTTTGTTTTTGGTGAGTGTGTGTGGCAGTAGATTCCCCGAGAAGGCAATTGCACCTGGACACTGTTCCTGTGAGTGTGTTCACCTCTCTACCAACTAAAATGCATTCTTTAGAGAACAGCTGTCCATGCATCATCATAATTCAATCATGACTTTGATTGTGTTTCAATTAACCGGAATGGAGATAACACATGCCTATCCGTTACCTGTTTCCTTACCTAACATGATGGAGAATTAAATTGATGAATATGTCCATGTAAAAAAAAATGTCAGTAAAAGTTTACTAGCATCAGCTGGGATGACCTAATTGTAAGAGCAGAGTGTTTGTGTTGTGCATTTGTAACGTAGAGCTCGCCAAAACACTGTGTGGACGCACACTGCTGAGTAAGCATATCCATACATTAGAATGATGTGGAGCCTCACTTTCTTTCACTTTCACCTTACAAGAACAGTAGGCAATTCCCTTCAAGAGACAATCCATTACTATCAACATGATTAAGCTCTTGAGATTTTCTATATTCTACATCTCTCATCATTCTCTTAGAAATTACCTTGAGCTTCTATCCCAATACGTCCCACTAACTCTGTGTTGTTGTTTTTGTCACACTGCTTTACTTTATCTTGGCCACGTCGCAGTTGTAAATGAGAACCTGTTCTCGACTGGCCTACCTGGTGAAATAAAGGGGAAATAAAAAATAAATAAATCAACTAATAAATAATTCCCTCAATGACTCTGAGTTTGCAGTGGATAGTATAGAGGTAGCCTACTATGGGCTCTATTCAATCAGATCTGCTTCAGCCGACATCCGCAAGGTGGTTGTTTTGGCTGTGTCGGAGGTGGAATTGCATTAGACCTTACAAATCCATAAGTAACTCCCGGCATTATACCTAAACCGGACATTGCCATTGGGTGCAAATAGTCACATTGATAGAAATCCCATGCAGCCTTTTTTACAAGTTCGAACACTGGAATGCGAGATGTAAATATAAAAAAATAAATGGAGCCATACTGAATGGCCGTTGTTATGCAAGCTCCTTGGCAACTTAGCAACTTAGCTATTTTGTCATTCTTTTGTTGTGCATTTTTACTTTATTTTCTCGAAATCTATCCTCTATCATTTCTTACAACCGACAAGAACGTTTGAACATCTGATCGGCAGTTACTTACCTCAATTCCTGCTTCAACTTCGATTCATCTGCCCTGGGCTCTTTCTGTAATTCCAGACAATTTTCGGGCTACCCAAGAGGAAACGACGACGTTACAGAGGCAAGAGAGGGGGATCCTGGTGAGATTAAGTTGAAGGGAAAACCTCCATTTGCAGATTTTCTACCAATGGGACTCTCGAAACTGGTTTTGGTTAGCCTCAAACCGCAACTGGTTTGCCGACTCGAGCTTGGTGGAAGAGCCAACCCATTGTTCAACTGTCTTCGAATACCTGAGGGTCAAATGCCGACCCTTTTACCTCCCGAGGGAGTTTTCAGCTGTTATCGTAACTGTTGTATACATTCCACCTCAGGACAAGAACAGGCTGGCACTTAACGAACTGTACGAGGCTATAACCAAGCAGAAAAACTTACATCCAGAGAATGCTTTTCTGGTTGCCACAGATTTGAATTCTGTGTCATTAAGGCACGTGATGCTTAACTTCCATCAACACATTTCTCTCACTACTAGGGGCGATAATGTCCTAGATTATTGTTATTCTACCCACAAGCAAGCATACAAGGCCCTCCCTCGTCCGCCATTCTGTAAGTCAGATCTCCGTACTCCTGCGTACATCGCCACAAAAGATCCATATGCACAACGCAGTGTCAATTGCACTCCACAGTGCCTTAACCATCCTATAGAGGAATACCTATGTGAGAATGCTGTTCTTTGACTATAGCTCAGCGTTCAACACCATTGTCCCCTCCAAGCTAGTCACTAAGCTTAGGACCCTGGGATGACTGAACTCCTCCCTCTGCAACTGGATCCTGGACTTCCTGACCGGCCGACAAGACCCCAGGTGGTGAGGGTAGGCAACATCACCTCCGCCACGCTGATTCTCAACATGGGGCCCCACAGGGGTGTGGGCTTAGTTCCCTCTTAGTTCCCTCCAGTTACATTGTTATTGATCACTGCAATGTTGGGTTTAGAGCTAGCAAGAAAGGCATTTCACTGAACTTGTGCATGTGACATTAACATTTTACGTAATCTACACCTCGATTTGGATGAAATCCTCATTATTCAATTTAATGGCATTTTCAATTTATTTAAGTGTAATTATTTATATACAGCCGACACTTTCTCGCTCTGAACATCGGGACGGATGTGGCTTTGTGACAATGATTGCAAGAGCAGCTGCTCACCAGGTTAAACGCAGTTCCACCTCCTACACCACCAAACATCCTCTATGCAGGTGTCTGCTATCACTAGATCTGATTGAATCTAAGCCTTAACCCTCTAGTCTAAGCCTGTCTAAACTGGGGAGGACTAGCTATTTGATTTTCGATTTCAAGACCCTGTGAAGTATAAAAATAATCTTTAAAACAATTAGTTGATACTTTTAAAATGTTATTTTACTGCTATTAGCTCATACAAATGCATTGAATAACTGATTTAACTACATGGAAAAACAGATAGTTCCCTCCAAAAAACCTAAAGGAAGTTTGTTCTGAAGTGTCTGTCCTATATCTGAGAGCTGTATGAAAGATCAGGATTTTGTATTTGAATTTTTTGGCACTAAACTGTCTCCATGTATACTTCCATTAATTTAACTGGTACCAGGACAAGTCTTGTGATGCCTTGGGTACATGTTTGTGAGAGTCTCACCTTTCCATAGAGGGGTCATATTAGTGTGTAACCCAAACTGTTCAGACTTCTACAGACAGAAGATGGCAGATCAGTTGTACTGACTTCAGATGAGTAGACCATGGTGTTCCTGAGAGTCTCATCTTTCCATAGAGGGGTCATAATAGTTTGTAGGCCAAACCATTCAGATGGTTTTGTAAGAAGTCTGATTTTTGGGATTTCTCGGTCTGACAACCAAGAGCTTCTGGATATCAGAACAGCGATTACTCACCTTGAACTAGACTAAGATTTTTTATTTAATGAGTTGGACGCAAAGGATGTACTGCTTCTCTGAGACCAAGCCCAAATCCCCATCGTTCGCTTGAAGAAAAGATGGAAATTCAAGGCACAAATCACCATCATTCACATGAAAAAAGGAGATACTGGGGTGGAGATCAGGGTGCCTTGTGAGAATTTGGCGGTGAGTGGGTAACCCACCTCTGCCATCCGTTCTACTAACCAACGTGCAGTCACTGGAGCATAAACTGGATGAGCTCCGTTCAAGACTATCCTAGCAACGGGACATCAAAACTGTAATAACTTATGTTTCACTGAGTTGTGGCTGAACGACGATACAGATAATATACAGTTGGCTGGGTTTTCCGTGCATCGGCAGGAGAGAATAGCTAAGGGGTGGGGGTGTGTGTCTATTTGTCGATAACAGCTGGTGCACGATGTCTGATATTAAGGTAGTCTCAAGGTATTGCTCGTCTCAGATAGAGTACCTTATGATAAGCTGTAGACCACACTATCTACCAAGAGAGTTTTCATTTCAGCCCTATATTTACCTCCACAAACCGACGCTGACACTAAGACGGCACTCAGCAAGCTGTATAAGGCCATAAGCAAACAAGAAAATGCTCATCCAGAAGCGGCACTCCTTGTGTCCTAGTGGTTAGAGCGTTGGACTAGTAACCAAATCTGTCGTTCTGCCCCTGAACAGGCAGTTAACCCACTGTTACTAGGCCGTCATTGAAAATAAGAATTTGTTCATAACTGACTTGCCCGGTTAAATAAAAGCAGGAAGCACCAGTGACTCACTCAATACGGAATTGGTCAGATGACACGGATGCTACGCTACAGGACTATTTTGCTAGCACAGACTTGAATACCCTATCCAAGATGGCGTATCAGTGTTTGTCGTTGTCCTCTGTAAATTGAGTCTTTTTTCGTTATTTTTTTGTATATATTTCAATCTCTTTTACCATGTTTAAATTAAATATACCTTCCGGCAACCCGCCTCACCCAATGTGATGCGAATATGCTATTATAGCTAGAACCTCCATCAGAAGCTAGTCATCAGATGCTAACCAGCTACTCGCTATTTAGTCATTGTTAGCGGCCTTTACCTCTAGCTCAGACACCAGCTGCTTTTTCCCTGGATAATACCCGCCAGTCTGCACAGCGCGATATCACCACGAGAATTTCGGACTGCTTTTCTCCACCATTACTCCAGATCATCACAGCTAGCTAGCTAGCTGCTACCGAGTGACCCAGCCCCAAAGCTAGCCTTTGAGCCAGGCTCATCTCCCAGCCTGCTCAGTGGACCCTATGATCACTTGGCTACACAGCTGATGCCTCCCGGACTCTTCACTAACACGACTAGAAGCCACTACATCGCCGGATTCCTGCCGTAAACTCTGGACCTTTGCATCAGATCATCGCAACTATCTAGCTGCTACCGAGTGTCTATAGTGGCTAACGCCCTTGTCCCAAAGCTAGCACCAGTTAGCCTCGAGCCAGGCGCATCTCCCGGCTAACAAACAAAATTACTCCAGCTACAATACCTCTTTTACCAATTGGCCTGGACCCTTTGTCGACACGGAGCCCCGCCGATCCATCACAACTGGTCTGCCAACGTAATTCCTCCCGATGTGCCCTCAACCGGCCTTTGTCGGATGTCGGTGAAAACGCTTCTGCTATCCCCGGCCTGCTAACTTTATGAACACTGTCTCCCGCTTGTTAGTGTAGTAACGACTTCCCTGTTTCATCTTTTGCTGTTCACTGGACCTTATGATCACCTGGCTGCATAGCTGATGCCTGCTGGACTGTTCATTAATCACGGTATTCCATTTTGTTTATTTTGTTTATCTGTCAGCCCCAGCCTTCGAACTCAGGCCCTGTGTGTAGTTAACTCACACTCTCTGCCCATTCATCGCCATTTTACCCGTTGTTGTTGTCTTAGCTGATTAGCTGTTGCTGTCTTACCCGTTGTTGTCTTAGCTAGCTCTCCCAATCAATACCTGTGATTGATTTATGCCTCGCTTCATGTCCCTCTCTAATGTCAATATGCCCTGTATACTGTTTAGGGTAGTTATCATTGTTTTATTTTACTGCGGAGCCCCTAGCCCCACTCAACAGCCTCAGATACAGTGGGGCAAAAAAGTATTTAGTCAGCCAGCATTTGTGCAAGTTCTCCCACTTAAAAAGATGAGAGGCCTGTAATTTTCATCATAAGTGCACTTCAACAATGACAGACAAAATGAGAAAAAAAAATCCAGAAAATCACATTGTAGGATTTTTAATGAATTTATTTGCAAATTATGGTGGAAAATAAGTATTTGGTCACCTACAAACAAGCAAGATTTCTGTCTCTCACAGACCTGTAACTTCTTCTTTAAGAGGCTCCTCTGTCCTCCACTCGTTACCTGTATTAATGCCACCTGTTTGAACTTGTTATCATTATAAAAGACACCTGTCCACAACCTCAAACAGTCACACTCCAAACTCCACTATGGCCAAGACCAAAGAGCTGTCAAAGGACACCAGATACAAAATTGTAGACCTGCACCAGGCTGGGAAGACTGAATCTGCAATAGGTAAGCAGCTTGGTTTGAAGAAATCAACTGTGGGAGCAATTATTAGGAAATGGAAGACATACAAGACCACTGATAATCTCCCTCGATCTGGGGCTCCACGCAAGATCTCACCCCGTGGGGTCAAAATGATCACAAGAACAGTGAGCAAAAATCCCAGAACCACACGGAGGGACCTAGTGAATGACCTGCAGAGAGCTGGGAACAAAGTAACAAAGCCTACCATCAGTAACACACTACGCCGCCAGGGACTCAAATCCTGCAGTGCCAGACATGTCCCCCTGCTTAAGCCAGTACATGTCCAAGCCCATCTGAAGTTTGCTGGAGAGCATTTGGATGATCCAGAAGAAGATTGGGAGAATGTCATATGGTCAGATAAAACCAAAATATAACTTTGTGTTATAACTGTGTTTGGAGGACAAAGAATGCTGAGTTGCATCCAAAGAACACCATACCTACTGTGAAGCATGGAGGTGGAAACATCATGCTTTGGGGCTGTTTTTCTGCAAAGTGACCAGGACGACTGATCCGTGTAAAGGAAAGAATGAACGGGGCCATGTATCGTGAGATTTTGAGTGAAAACCTCCTTCTATCAGCAAGGGAATTGAAGATGAAACATGGCTGGGTCTTTCAGCATGACAATGATCCCAAACACACCGCCCGGGCAAAGAACGAGTGGCTTCGTAAGAAGCATTTCAAGGTCCTGGAGTGGCCTGGATTTTTCTTCTCATTTTGTCTGTCATTGTTGAAGTGTACCTATGATGAAAATGACAGGCCTCTTATCTTTTTAAGTGGGAGAACTTGCACAATTGGTGGCTGACTAAATACTTTTTTGCCCCACTGTATACATCAATGACGTTGCTCTTTGTGCAGGGGATTCCTTGATCCACCTCTACGCAGACGACACCATTCTGTATACATCTGGCCCTTCTTTGGACACTGTTAACAAACCTCCAAACGAGCTTCAATGCCATACAACACTCCTTCCGTGGCCTCCAACTGCTCCTAAATGCTAGTAAAACCAAATGCATGCTTTTCAACCGTTCGATGCCCGCACCTGCCCGCCCGACTAGCATCACTACTCTGGACGGTTCTGAATTAGAATATGTGGACAACTACAAATACCTAGGTGTCTGGCTAGACTGTAAACTCTCCTTCCAGACTCATATTAAGCATCTCCAATCCAAAATTAATTCTATAATCGGTTTCCTATTCCGCAACAAAGCATCCTTCACTCATGCTGCCAAACATACCCTCGTAAAACTGACTATTCTACCGATCCTCGACTTCGGCGATGTCATTTACAAAATAGCCTCCAACACTCTACTCAGCAAACTGGATGCAGACTATCACAGTGCCATCTGATATGACACTAAAGCCCCATATACCACCCACCACTGCGACCTGTATGCTCTCGTCGGCTGGCTCTCGCCAGACCCACTGGCTCCAGGTCATCTATAAGTCTTTGCTAGGTAAAGCTCTGCCTTATCTCAGCTCTCTGGTAGCCATAACAACACACACCCGTAGCATGCGCTCCAGAAGGTATATCTCACTGGTCATCCCCAAAGCCAACACCTCTTTTGGCCACCTTTCCTTACAGTTCTCTGCTGCCAATCACTGGAACAAATTGTAAAAATCGCTTTAACTTTAAGCATCAGCTATCTGAGCAGCATACCGATCGCTGCAGCTGTACATAGCCCATCTGTAAATAGCCCATCCAACTACCTACCTCATCCCCATATTGTTTTTATTTACTTTTTTGCTCTTTTGCACACCAGTATTTCTACTTGCACATCATCATCTGCACATCTAGCACCAGTGTTCATTTTCTAAATTGTAATTACTTCGGTACTATGGCCTATTTATTGCCTTACCTCCTTACTCCATTTGCACACACTGTATATAGATTTTTCTATTGTGTTGTTGATTGTAATTTTGTTTATCCCATGTGTAATTCTATGTTGTTTTTTGTTGCACTGCATTGCTTTATCTTGGCCAGGTCGCAGTTGTAAATGAGAACTTGTCCTCAACTGGCCTACCTGGTTAAATAAAGGTGAAATAAAAAAAACATGTTCTGGGATTCCTCCAATGGCATTGAGGAGTATACCACCTCAGTCACCGGATTCATTAATAAGTGCATCGACGACTCGTCCCTGACGCTCATCGGATGTGGCAGGGCTTGCAAACTATTACGTACCCAGCTACGAGCTGCCCAGTGACCTGAGTCTACCAGACGTGCTAAATGCCTTTTATGCTCGCTTCGAGGCAAGCAACACTGAAGCATGCATGAGAGCACCAGCTGCTCTGGACAACTGTGTGATCACGCTCTCCGTAGTCAATATGAGCAAGAACATTAAACAGGTCAACATTCCCAAGGCAGCGGGGCCAGATGGATTACCAGGACATTACTCAGCGCATGCGCGGACCAACTGGCAAGTGTCTTCACTGACATTTTCAACCTCTCCCTGACCAAGTCTGTAATACCTACATGTTTCAAACAGACCACCATAGTCCCTGTGCCCAAGAAAGCAAAGGTAACCTGCCTAAATGCTTACCGACCCCTGGCACATCGGTAGCCATGATGTGCTTTGAAAGGCTGGACATGGCTCACATCAACACCATCATCCCGGAAACTCCAAATCGCATACCGCCCCAACAGATCCACAGATGACGCAATTTCAATCTCACTCCACACTGCCCTTTCCCACCTGGACAAAAGGAACACCTATGTGAGAATACTGTTCATTGACTACAGCTCAGTGTTCAAAACCATAGTGAGCGCAAAGCTCATCACTAAGTTAAGGACCTGGGACTAAACACCTGCCTCTGCAAGTGGATCCTGGACTTCCTGACGGGGGTACCCTTCAGAGGTGCATGCTTAGTCCCCTCCTGAACTCCCTGTTCACCTACGACTGCGCGGCCAAGCACAACTCCAGCACCATCATTAAGTTTGCTGACATCAACGGTGGTAGGCCTGATCACCGACAACGATGAGATAGCCTATAGGGAGGAGGTCAGAGACTTGGCAGTGTGGTGCCAGGACAACAACCTCTTCCTAAACGTGAGCAAGACAAAGGAGATGATCGTGGACTACAGGAAAAGGAGGGCCGAACACGCCCCCATTCACATCGACGGGGCTGTAATGGAACAGGTTGAGAGCTTTAAGTTCCTTGGTGTCCACATCACCAACAAACTATCATGGTCCAAACACACCAAGAAAGTCATGAAGAGAGCACGAAAATGCCTTTTCCCCCTCAGGAGACTGAAAGGATTTGTCATGGGTCCTCAGATCCTCAAAAAGTTCTACAGCTACACCATCGAGAGCATCCTGACCGGTTGCATCACCGCCTAGTATGGCAACTGCTCAGCATCCGACCGTAAGACCCTACAGAGGGTAGTGCGTACAGCCCGTTACATCACTGGGTCCAAGCTTCCTGCCATCCATGATCTTTATACTAGGTGGTGTCAGAGGAAGGCCCAAAAAATTGTCAAAGACTCCAGTCACCCAAGTCATGGACTATTCTCTCTGCTACCGCATGGCAAGTGGTACCGGAGCCCCAAGTCTAGGTCCAAAAGGCTTCTTAACAGATCCCCAAGCCCTAATACTGCTGAACAATTCATCAAATGGCCACCCGGACTATATGCATTGACACTCCCGGCCCTTTGCTTTTATCACTGCTGCTACTCACTGTTTAATATCTATGCATAGTCACTTTACCCCTACCTACATTAACAAATTACCTTGACTAACCCGTACCCCTGCACATTGACTCAGTACCAGTACCCTCTGTATATAGCCTCGTTGTTATTTAATTGTGTTACCTATTTTTTACTTTTGTTTATTTTGATTTGATTTTATCTTGTTGGAAAAAGTAATCTCCTTGCCATGAGGATGTTGTGTGTGGATATTGTCACAGATGGCTCTTCACTCAGACAAGGAAATGAATGGTAAATTACTATGTAAACATTTCACTGTAAAGTTCTACACCTATTGTATTAAGCACATTTTTAAAATATTTTTTAGTTTGAACCTTTATTTAACTATTTAAAAACAAATTCTTATTTTAAATGACAGCCCACCGCGTAGACTCTTACACTGAGATGCAGTGCCTTAGACCGCTGCACCACTCGGGAGCCCAAATATAATTTAATTTGATTTTGATTTGATTTTATCTTGTTGGAAAAAGTAATCTCCTTGCCATGAGGATGTTGTGTGTGGATATTGTCACAGATGGCTCTTTGCTCAGACAAGGAAATGAATGGTAAATTACAGTGTGAATCAACACGAATAACTTTTCTTATTGTCTGTTTTGCAGCCAACATCTGTTCATTGGTAGGACTATTCAACAGAATATGGGAAACTAATTCACCTCCATTAGAAAAGTATTCTAGAACTGTGTTTCTTTCATTGCCACCAATGCTCTGTCGTTAATCTTATCCTATATAATCATCTGTCCAGCGCACCCCCAGTCCTTTTCAACAGAAGTGGTGCTATTGATTAGATTAGTCAATAAAGGCTTGTTTCCCCCTACTACTATCATACTAATGCACTTACAGTGAATGTCTCAAGCAGCCTTGCAGGCCAGGTTATAAAGTGCACCAGAGCTCCTAAATTATTCACGAGCCCCTTCACCAGTCGATGCCTCCTTTAGAGATGGGCGGGCGGTGGGCGATGATGTCACACAGCCCCGTGGAGCCAGACAAGGGCACCTGACACTGAAACTGAATGATTGATCCAGCTGTGGAACGCTCCCCGCCACAGGATCCTGGAGCAGTCTTTAGAGATGGGCATTCAACTCCCTTAGGTCGTATCATTACAACCGATGTCCAGGGCATGAATGAAGGACTGTAGAGGTGTCAATTGAAAAATTATGTAACCCCATTTAATTCGGTCAGATGAGAGAAATGTTACTGGATTTTAAAGCTTTTGTCATAAAGGGGGACATTTAAGGGGAGATAAATGACAGTGAAATCTGAATTGATATTTCATATTCCAGTCTTGGACTGCAATAAAGGGAACTTGTGACCATTTATTTAATCTTTAAAAAACAATACATCTCAGATGGAGATTACAGAGAACATCTGACAACATCGGTTTTAATTCAGCCTGTTCTATAAGTGCTACATCAACAGGGTTGTATGTGGCTAAGCCCACAGAATAAATGTAGGTTATTACTGTAACGGCATTCTTCCTCCTCTTCTGAGGAGGAGTAGCGAGGAGGATCGGAGGACCAATGCGCAGCGTGGTAAGTGTCCATAACATTTATTTAAAGACATAAACTGAACACTACAAAACAATAAACGTGAAACGAACGAAACCGTACCGTGTGGCAACAAACACACACAACTCAAAAGTGAAACCCAGGCTACCTAAGTATGATTCTCAATCAGAGACAACTAACGACACCTGCCTCTGATTGAGAACCATACTAGGCTGAACTCAAAACCCCAACATAGAAAAACACACATAGACTGCCCACCCCAACTCACGCCCTGACCATACTAAATAAAGACAAAACGGAAATAAAGGTCAGAATGTGACAATTACCCATAAAATAGCATTCATAACAGCACACGTCTAAAGTATACATTCTTGTGCTCGACACAGAAATTGAGACTAGACTGATTGAAAAGATCCATTTGACAGGATGTTTTATCCCACAGCTCAGAGAAACTCATCTAACTTCCAGTGGTGGTTCTAGACCATTTCAACTGGGGTGGCCAAGCTGGGGACAGTTGTACTGTTAGAGGGGCCAGTTACATTAGACGTTATTGTTGTCATCGTTTTCTTCACTATATTGCAGGCAAAAGACCATGTTCATAATCGTCATCATTGCCACTGTCTAATAACGGATGTAAAAAAAAGAACGATAGCAAAAATGAGTTATGTAAAAATTATTTCATACTCCACATTTAGGGGGGCCACAAGAGGGTCCAAAATTGTTGTCAATTTTGGACCGCCACTGCTTCCTTCAAGAGACACAAGAGACACTTTGAGAAGCCCATCGACTTGTCTTCTCAGGATTGCAATAGCTATTGACCACTCATCAATAAGTATTAAAACTAGCCCACTGAGCAAAAACTGGTTGAATCAACGTTACTTCCACGTAATTTAAAAACAATTGTGGTGACGTTGAATCAACGTGGAATACTGAATGGATTTACAAAAAATTATCAATGTAAGGGAATTTCATCTTTTTTTCACACAACTTTTAACCTAAATCCAATGACATGGTGAAATGTTTTGTTTATTTGACGTTGAATTCATGTTAGTTGAGAACTCAACCAAATGTAAATCGAAACTGGAAGTTGAAATGATGTCTGTGCCCAGTGGAACCCTGGTTTATAACAGGCCTTTTGTAATGTCCATGTGTCAAAAAAGCTAAAGCACAAACATAGACTGGCTTCCAATTTAGCCAGGACTGTTGTCGTTGTAATGCCAAACAAGTTGAGCGACGGTTGAGCTGGCTCTGACTAAAACAGACAGGCAAATCCAGAATATACCCAGCCAGGTTTAAAAACATGATGAAACAAGCATTGCATATTTGAAGAAAGTGTGGGGTATTTCCGCACTCCTGCTGATCTGCTTCTCTCTCATTTCTGGGAAATCCAGCTGAAGGCATACAAAGTAGAAACACTGTGGAAAATCAACATCTTCTACAACAAAGCCAAGAGCGAAGGGATGACATTGCCAATTTAAAAGCTAGCTCTCTGCTCTGAAATAAGTGCTTCAGGAGTGCTGAAAAGATCACTGTTCAGAGCATTAAAATCACTGGCTCAAGCTAGCATTCAAGATTTTATTACACTAAAACCTTTGGGATATTTGAGAAAATGCTCTGTAGCTTAACAGTTTGATTTGATTTATTCTCTGTTTGATGGAGGAAGCAGTCATTGTGGCTGCAGTGCATTTTTTGTTGTTTTTTTGTTGTAAAAGAAAATGTCTTCTATACATGGCAGCTAAAAGCTGCATTGCATATACAAAAGCACATATCGAAATACAACCAATAGAACACAGCAGCTATGTACGTTAGGCACTGGAAGGATGAATGATGGATCAAGGAATTGAAGCAGTTATGATGGCATTGAGCGCTGTCATTCCTTAATTAGACCTCATAAAGGAAGTGAAGAAAAAAAAATAAACTCAAGGAATTCATACCTTTCTTATACTCATTGAGGTACCCACCTAAAGTAGCCTGCAAGTGAAGCCTTGGATTTGAATACAACTAGAAAAGTCACCATGATTTCAGACACTACACATCTATGTTATAATAGCCTACGCTAAGCATTTTAAGCTGTGGGCGAATCTCCTCCTACAATTTTGTGTGATTTTCTTCATTTTTGGCTCAAAAGAAGTGCGTGGTCCTCGTACATCCGGCTGGCCACTTTATATTCCGCTGTGGTATGTATTGTTTTTTTTTATCCATCTTCCTCATTGACTTGACATTCCAAATTACCATCAAATAAAGCCCAGAGTGATAAGGGTTCAATGGGTTGGCCAAAGAAGCAGAACACTACTTAAAAAAACACACACACATATATAGCTATTGCATCATCATGCCAAAGCGACTATGACATCACTGAAGACAGTAGTTTTAAAAATGAAAACTGTCATGAAAAATTATTCATTTAATCACATTATGATGTCATTCCCGCCCCCTCCAGACCTATAAAAGGTACCCCCTGTCCATCTAAAAGTCATACATATTCTTATCCATCATAATGCCCAGGAGACGCAGAACATCCAGCAGCCGCCCTGTCCGCAGGCGCCGCTGACCCAGGTTGTCCCGGCATCGCAGGGGAGGAGGCCGCAGATAGAGTTAGACAGGTAACCTAACTGACCTAACCACTCCCGTTTCTCCCTCACAACCACTGGTAGTGTGGAGATGTTAAAGTCTCCTTAAATAAAAGATGGGCTTTTAACTAAAACTGTTAAAAAATATGTATTTTCTTATAATGGTTTAGGCTTATAAGAGTTTTAGGCAGTGGAGTTAATGATAGATAGGCTAAGTAGCCTAGATAATAATTGCGTAATCTGTTTGGGATATTGTCACGTTCTGACCTTAGTTCCTTTGTTTTGTTTTATCGTTTGTTTTAGTATGGTCAGGGCATGAGTTGGGTGGGTTGTCTATGTTAGTTTTTCTATGATTTTCTATTTCTGTGTTTGGCCTGGTATGGTTCTCAATCAGAGAGGCAACTGTCAATTGTTGTCCCTGATTGAGAACCATATTTAGGTAGCCTGTTTTCGATTGTGTTTTGTGGGTAGTTGTTTTCGGTCTTTGTGTGTCTACACCAGACAGAGCTGTTCCTGTTGTTTTGTTATTCAGTGTTCAGTTTACTTTATTAAAAAGATGAACATGTGCTGCGCATTGGTCCTCACCTTCTTCCCACGACAGCCGTTACAGATAGCCTACAATTAAAACATTGAATCATTGTATATGTCCCTAACAAATACAGCTGAAGTAGGAAGTTTACATACACCTCTGCCAAATACATTTAAACTCAGTTTTTCACAATTCCTGACATTTAATCCTAGTAAAACTTTCCTGTCTTAGGTCAGTTAGGATCACCACTTTATTTTAAGAATGTGAAATGTCAGAATAACGGTAGAGAGAATGATTTATTTCAGCTTTTATTTCTTTCATCACATTCCCAGTGAGTCAGAAGTTTACATACACTCAATTAGTATTTGGTAGCATTGCCTTTAAATTGTTTAACGTGGATCAAATGTTTTGGGTAGCCTTCCACAAGCTTCCCACAATAAGTTTGGTGAATTTTAACCCATTCCTCCTGACAGAGCTGGAGTAACTGAGTCAGGTTTGTAGGCCTCCTTGCTCACACACACTTTTTCAGTTCTGCCCACACATTTCTATGGGATTGAGGTCAGGGCTTTGTGATGGCCACTCCAATACCTTGACTTTGTTGTCCTTAAGCCATTTTCCACAACTCTGGAAGTATGCTTGGGGTCATTGTCCATTTGGAAGACTCATATGCGACCAAGCTTTAACTTCCTGACTGATGTCTTGAGATGTTGCTTCAATATATCCACATAATTTTCCTACCTCATGATGCCATCTATTTTGTGAAGTGCACCAGACCCTCAGGCAGCAAAGCAACCCCACAACATGATGCTGCCACCACCATGCTTCATGGTTGGGATGAAGTTCTTAGGCTTGCAAGCGACCCCCTTTTTCCTCCAAACACAACGATGGTCATTATGGCCTAACAGTTCTATTTTTGTTTCATCAGACCAAAAGTATGATCTTTGTCCACATGTGCAGTTGCAAACCGTATTCTGGCTTTTTTATGGCGGTTTTGGAGCTGTCGCTTCTTCCTTGCTGAGCGGCCTTTCAGGTTGTCGATATACTTTTGTACCTGTTTCCTCCAGCATCTTCACAGGGTCCTTTGCTGTTGTTCTGGGATTGATTTTCACTTTTCGCACCAAATTACATTCATCTCTAAGAGACAGAACGCGTCTCCTTCCTGAGCGGTATGATGGTTGCGTGGTCCCATGGTGTTTTTACTTGCATACTATTGTTTGTACAGATGAAATGTGGTTCCTTCAGGCGTTTGGAAATTGCTCCCAAGGATGAACCAGACTTGTGGAAGTCTGCAATTCTTTTTCTGAGGACTTGGCTGATTTCTTTTGATTTTCCCATGATGTCACGCAAAGAGGCACTGAGTTTGAAGGTAGGCCTTGAAATACATCCACAGGTACACCTCCAATTAACTCAAATGATATCGATTAGTCTAAATAAAACTGTAAATACATTAAAACAATGTATTTATTTCAAACATTAACACATTCAATCATCAACAGTCACGTCCGATGCATTGCATCATTATGATTTAGTTCGCAATCCGCAACATAGGCCTACAATCATGTCTTGATCCAACTGCAGGCCTATATGCAAATCATTGATTCATAAGCATGTACAATATCATTGCACAACATTGACAGACAACTAAGGAAGAGAATAGACACGGGAATATAAATTGATAGGTTATTTGTTCAAAAGTTAGCCTATCAAATCAAATCCAACTTTATTTGTCACATGCGCCGAATACAACAAGTGTCGACTTTACCACGAAATGCTTACTTTACAAGCCCTTAACAGTACAGTTCAAGAAGAGTTAAGAAAATATTTACTAAGTAGACTAAAATAAAAAGTTTTTTTTTTAAATAACACAATAAGAATAACAATAATGAGGCTATATACAGGGGGCATCGGTACCGAATCAGTGTGCGGGGGTAGAGGTTAGTTGAGGTAGTTTGTACATATAGGTGGGGGTGAAGTGACTAGGCATAGATGTAAACAGCGAGTAACAGCAGTGTACAAAAGGAAGGGAGGGGTCAATGTAAATTGTCAGGTGGCGATTTTATTAATTCTTCAGCAGTCTTATGGCTTGGGGGTAGAAGCTTTTGAGGAGCCTTTTGGTCCTAGATTTGGCGCTCTGGTACCGCTTGACGTGCGGTAGCAGAGGACACAGTCTATGACTTGGGTGACTTGAGTCTGACAATTCTATGGGCTTTCCTCTGACACCGCCTATTATATAGATCCTGGATGGCAGGAAGCTTGGCCCCAGTGATGTACTGAGCCGTTCGCACTACCCTCTGTAGCGCCTTTCAGTCAGATGCTGAGCTGTTGCCATACCAGGAGGTGATGCAACCGGTCAGGATGCTCTCGATGGTGCAGCTGTAGAAACGTTTGAGGATCTAGGGACCCATGCCAAATCTTCTCAGTCTCCTGAGGGGGAAAGGTTTTGTCATGCCCAACTTTGTCATTCACAACTGTCTTGGTATGTTTGGACCATGATAGTTCATTGGTGATGTGGACACCAAGGAACTTGAAACTCTCGACCAGCTCCACTACAGCCCCGTTGATGTGAATGGGGCCCTGTCCTGCCCGGCTGTTCCTGTAGTCCACGATCAGCTCCTTTGTCTTGCTCACATTGAGGGAGAGGTTAATGTTTATAGGATCATTTCAAGATCCAACCAAAAAGGTAGGCTAAATCATCTGTATAATATGCCTAACATAACTCTCGGCTGCTGGAGGGTCTACTCCTACCGTTTTGTGCCAATGGTGTTCATTTTAGGATCAAAAGAAGGGCTTCCATCCTCTAACGCAGTGGTTCCCAAACTTTTTATAGTCCCGTACCCCTTCAAACATTCAACCCCCAGCTGGGTACCCCCTCTAGCACCAGGGCCAGCGCACTCGCAAATGTTGTTTTTTGCCATCATTGTAAGCCTGCCACACACACTATACGATACATTTATTAAACATAAGAATGAGTGTGAGTTTTTGTCACAACCCAGCTCGTAGGAAGTGACAAAGAGCACTTATAGGACCAGGGTACAAATAATAATATAATAATAATCAATAATTTTGCTCTTTATAGGGCCATCTTACATATAAAACTTTATTTGTTCATGGAAAATTGTGAATAACTCAACACAGGTTAATAAGAAGGGTGTGCTTGAAAGGATGCACATAACTCTGCAATGTTGGGTTGTATTGGAGAGAGTCTTAAATAATTTTCCACACACAATCTGTGCCTATATTTCTTTTTCATGCTAGTGAACGCCGACAATCCACTCTCACATAGGTACGTGGTTGCAAAGGGCGTCAGTGTCTTAACAGCTCGATTTGCCAAGGCAGGATACTCTGAGCGCAGCCCAGTCCAGAAATCTGGCAGTGGCTTCTGATTAAATTCAATTTTCACAGAACCGCTTGTTGCAATTTAGATGAGGCTCTCTTGTTCAGATATCGGTAAGTGGACTGGAGGCAGGTCATGAAAAAGATAATGAATCCAGTTGTTTGTGTCATCCATTAATGTGAAAGTACCTGCGTAATTGCACACCCAACTCACTCAGGTGCTTCGCTATATCACATTTGATATTGTCCGTAAGCTTGAGTTCATTGGACACACAAACAAATCATACAATGATTGGAAGACCTGTGTGTTGTCCTTGTTAATGCAGACAGAGAAGAGCACCAACTTCTTAATCATAGCCTCAATTTTGTCTCGCACATTGAAAATAGTTGCGGAGAGTCCCTGTAATCCTAGATTCAGTTAATTCAGACAAGAAAAACATCATCCGGATAGGCCAGTCATGTGAGAAACTCGTCATCATGCAAGTGGTCAGACAAGTGAAAATTATGGTCAGTAAAGAAAACTTTAAGCTCGTCTCTCAATTCAAAAAAACTTGTCAATACTTTGCCCCTTGATAACCAGAGCACTTCTGTATGTTGTAAAAACATTACATGATCGCTGTCCATAACATTGCATAGTGCAGAAAATACGCGAGAGTTCAGGGGCCTTGCTTTAAAGTTAACCATTTTCACTGTTGTGTCCAAAACATCTTTCAAGCTGTCAGACATTCCTATGGCAGCAAGAGCCTCTCGGTTGATGCTGCAGTGTACACAAGTGGTGTTGGGAGCAACTCCTTGCACGCGCGTTACCACTCCACTATGTCTCCCTGTCATGGCTTTTGCACCATCAGTACAGATACTATGCTTGCTGGGCTAACAACAAATGTAGAATTACTGATGATAGCATTGGATGTGCTCGTGGAAGCAGAACAACTTGTGTCGTCGACAGGTGCAGGTGTAGTACTGATGGTAGTAGCAGTACTACCAGTAGAGTTGGTATGTGTCTTTATGGACGCAGGCCCTACTTTTTTGAGCAGCAGCTACGTTTTGCTACATACGGACCGTTAGTGGAATTCCCACGAGAGAGTAATGGTTAATGATTGGATGTTAATTATTTAACTAGGCTACCTGTATTTGACATTGTGTTGTTATTGTGCTGAACACTAGATGGTTTAATTTGATTTTTGCCAGTGAAACGAGGCTACTCAGGCGAGAACAAAGCCTCACCCAAATGTATAGCCCGGTTGTAAAATATAAATGGACTGTTTGAAAATGTGAATCACATTTCTATTTGGCGTACCCCCGACGGCATTGTGCGTACCCCAGTTTGGGAATACCTTCTCTAACGCCATTGGCCATGTTGCATAGCCATGGGAAGTAGGGGTGCTGAGGGTTCTGCAGCACCCCCTGAAGAATCTGAATTGAAACAAAATATTAATAAAAGCAAAATGAAAAACTTGAGAAAAAAAGTAGTGCACTGGGTAGTGCACTGGGCATTTAATAGTCCTGTTTTAGCGGACTGATATAGCCGTCTGTCCCACCCCCAGTTGATTACATTAAAATGGTGGAAGCCCTCAATGGCTACGTTCATGCTAAACACAGCCTTTTGGCCACTAGAGGCCTCTGTCATTCTCTATGGAGTGTATTCATAGGAGCAAAGCAGGAAATAAAAACAGAAAGTAAAAACAGAAAGTAAAAGCAGTAAGTAGAAGCAGGAAATCAAAGCAGGAAGTCAAAGCAGGAAATGGACCATAGAGAAGTGTACCATATGCGTTTTAGCCTCAATAGAGGTTTGCCAGTTGACGCACGACGCCTCCTGGTGGCCATGTTGGAAGACCACAGCATCAATTCTTTCAACAACAGCTGAGTTCTACCTCAAATTGCATGATAACAGTGTTGATAACTAGTTGATTCATCACCATGGTCAATTTTCTGTGCAATATTTGGTTGCTGTGAGAAGGCAGAAAGTCATGAAACACCAGGGAGATAAGACTCAAGGGCTGTGGTTCAAACTCATAAAAGACACACCCTCGTCCACTTACCCTCGCCTTATGCCGTTGGGGGTATCTGAATAGGAATCTGAACTCGGTTGAGATGTAACGTGGGTTGATCGGAGCTCTGGTATCAATTGTTGATAAGCAAACAATGAAACTTAACTTGGTGTGATTGCGGTTCGGGACAACTGTGCTGGGACTGGGTCAGAGATGATAGGAGATAGGGATGGAGAAGAAAGTGAGGCGCAAAAGAAGAAAGTATGGAGCATAGTGGAACAGCAGTTCGGAGGTAAAGAGTGCCGAGGAAGGGCAAGATAAGTCGCCAGGGGAGCATGGAGGTGAGGAGGAGCATAAAGTGATTCTGAAGTTTAGGAAGGAAGGGGGAGTTGGGGCGATGAGTCTGATAAGGTTGACAGCTGTGATGAAAGAGTTGATTGGGGTAGTTGTCTATGCTGAAGTGTTAAGAGATGGGATCTTGTTGGTGTTCTGTAAGGACATGGCGCAGAGGGAAAAAGCTCTCAGGATGAAGCAAATAGGGAAGTGTAAGGTGGTGTCGAGCAGCCGGAATGATCAATCAGGGAAGCAGTGGATTAAAGGGGTTATAACAGGAGTGCCTCTGAGTGTTAGCACTAAGGAGGTAAGCTACAACTTCAGAGGAGGCGTTCTAGTTAATGTTCAAAGATTGCAAGCAACAAGAGATGGAGTTAGATAGCCCATTTTTAATTTTGTAATTTAACTAGGCAAGTCAGTTAAGAGCAAATTCTCATTTACAATGACGGCCTACCCCGGGCTCCCCTAACCCGGACAATGCTGGGATAATTGTGCGCTGCCCTATGGGACCCAACCCAGGATCAAACAAGGGTCTGCAATGACAGCTCTAACACTGAGATGCAGTGCCTTAGACTGCTGCGCCACACGGGAGCTCCAAGTGGATACTGCCAAATAAAGTAACCATATGATATAGGAGTTATTATGCGAGGGCTTATGTACCGAAGCCTTTAAGCTGTAATAAATGCCAAAGGTTTGGGCATGTGGCAACAGCAAGGAAACAGAAAAAGAGGTGTGCCAGGTGTGGATGGGAACTTGTGTATGGGAAGTGTGGGGATGGTGTACAACCAATGTGCTGTGGGGGTGCTCATAGTGTGGCATATGGTGGGTGTGAGGCAATGAAGCAGGCAGCGGAGGTGCAGCAAGTGAGAGTGTAGAGAAGGGTGTCATATGCTGAGAGACATCTGAGTGACAGGGTTGACATGGGAAAAGGTTTGAGATTACCTCAATCACCCGAGGCTGAAGTCATGTATTACTGGATCTTAGTTATGGTGGTAATACTACAATTGAATGCTTGAAGCCTAATGGCTAATGGGCAGGAGTTCAAACAGTTCATTGTGGATATGCCAGTTAAGCCTGAATTGATTTGTGTGCAGGAAAATTTGCTCAAACCGACGTTGGAGTTTTGTAGGGGACCCCACTCTGGTATCTAGTGCAGATGGCAGGAGTCTGTGAGTGGGAGGTATGGGAGGAGTCGACAGTAGGGAGTGATCTTTATTCCATAGTATGCACAGTAGGCTGGAGGGAGGAGGAGGTGTCAGTGGATGGAGTAGGCAGGTGGGTGTTTGGAAGGGCAAAGTAGGATCAGTTTCAGGAGCTGAGTGAACAGGTGGATATGAGAGGGGATGTGGATAGTATGATTAACTCGGTTAGAACAGCTTTAGTGGGGGCAGCTACTGAGGCTATACCTTAGAATTGGAGAAGGAGGAGGAAAGCAGTCCCATGGTGGACGGAGAAATGTGGGGTAATGGTGAAGAGTAGGAACAGAGCATTTAGAGTACTGAAATGGACACAACTTCCAACATCTAATTCAGTATAAGCAGGCCCAGGTCATGTTGGCGTCAGTTCTGTGACACCATTGGAAGGGCGACACCTGTGGGAGGGGTCAGAAGGGAATGGGATTATCCAGTGTTGACAAGTGAGGAGGATATGGCATTAACAGATGAGAAGAAGGCAGAGATGATGGCCTCAGCGTTTGTCCAGGTGCGTAGATCAGAAAATTTGTCAGAGCAGGGGCAGAGTGGGAGAGAGAGAACGAGAGCAGAGCACCCTGGAGTGATGGATAGGAGGGAGGATGTAAATGATGCATCAGCCAATAGCTTTAACATCACATATATGTAAGATTATGGAATGTACACTATATAAAAAAAAGTATATGGACACCCCTTCAAATGAGTGGATTTGGCTATTTCAGCCACATCCATTCAGCCACTTAACAGGTGTATAAAATTGAGCACACAGCCATGCAATCGCCAAGGACAAACATTGGCAGTAGAATGGCCTTACTGAAGAGCTCAGTGACTTTTAATGTAGTACCGTCATTGGATGCCACTTTTCCAACAAGTCAGTTCCAAAAATGTCTGCCCTGTTAGAGCTGCTCCAGTCAACGGCTGTTATTATGAAGTGGAAACGTCTAAGAGCAACAATGGCTCAGCCGCAAAGTGGTAGGCCACACAAGCTCACAGAACGGGACCGGCGAGCGCTGGTGAAGCGCGTAGCGCGTAAAAATTGTCTGTCCTCAGTTGCAACACTCCAAACTGCCTCTGGAAGCAACATCAGCACAAGAACTGGAGCTTCATGAAAGGGGTTTCCATGGCTGAGCAGCCGCACACAAGACTAATATCACCATGCGCAATGCCAAGCGTCGGCTGGAGTGATGTAAAGCTCGCTGCCATTCAACTCTGGAGCAGTGGAAACGCGTTCTCTGGAGTGATGAATTACGCTTCACCATCTGGCAGTCCGACGGACGAATCTGGATTTGGTGGATGCCAGGAGAACGCTACCTGCCCCAATGCATAGTGCCAACTGTAAAGTTTGTTGGAGGAGGAATAATGGTCTGGAGCTGTTTTACATGGTTCAGGCTAGGCCAATTGGTTCCAGTGAAGGGAAATTTCAACACTACAGCATACAATGACACACTAGGTGATTATGTGCTTCCAACTTTGTGGCAACAGTTTGGGGAAGTCCCTTTCCTGTTTCAGCATGACAATACTCCCTTACACACAGCGAAGTCCATACAGAAATGGTTTGTCGAGATCGGTGTGGAAGACCTTGACTGGCCTGCACAGAGCCCTGACCTCAATCCCATCGATCACCTTTGTGATGAATTGGAACGTCGACTGTGAGCCAGGCCTAATCGCCTAACATCAGTGCCTGACCTCACTAATGCTCTTGTGGCTGAATGGAAGCAAGTCCCCGCAGCAAAGGTGGGTCCAACTCCCATGATTTTGGAATGAGATGTTCGATAAGCAGGTGTCCACATACTTTTGATCATGTGGTGTATGATTATGGAGAGGCTAACTTAATTCCTGGAGAGCAGGTACCGCCACATAAGAGTGGGTTCAGGAAAGTTAAGGGAACAATGGACCCAGTGCTCTGCTTAGAAACAGAGGTCAGGAAGGCTCAGGTGAACAAGGAGACTGTTGTAGCTGTCTTTTTTGAAGTGGAGAAGGCCTATGATATGATATGGAAGGAGGGGTTGTTAATCAAGCATGATATTATGGAGGCAGGAAGAAGAACGTACAACTGGATAAAGTATTTCCTGTTTGGAAGGTCTATCTAGGTACGGGTGGGGAAGTCTATCAGGCAGCTACCTGGTGGATAACGGTACACCGCAGGGGAGCGTGATTCGTCCTCTGTTGTTCTCAATCATGATCAATACTGTTTACTCTCAAGTAAGGACGGATATTGGGAGGTCGTTATTTGCAGATGATGGGGACTTATGGAAGGGGGGAAGAAATGTGCCATAGATAATCAGGAAGGTACAGGAAGCAATTGATGAGGTAGAACAGTGGGAGTTAATGTGAGGATTCAGGTTATCTGTAGAGAAAACTCAGACATCGTTCTTTACCAGGAGGAAGGTGGGAGATGAGGTACGCTTGAGGATATACAGTGCCTTGCGAAAGTATTCGGCCCCCTTGAACTTTGCGACCTTTTGCCACATTTCAGGCTTCAAACATAAAGATATAAAACTGTATTTTTTTGTGAAGAATCAACAACAAGTGGGACACAATCATGAAGTGGAACGACATTTATTGGATATTTCAAACTTTTTTAACAAATCAAAAACTGAAAAATTGGGCGTGCAAAATTATTCAGCCCCTTTACTTTCAGTGCAGCAAACTCTCTCCAGAAGTTCAGTGAGGATCTCTGAATGATCCAATGTTGACCTAAATGACTAATGATGATAAATACAATCCACCTGTGTGTAATCAAGTCTCCGTATAAATGCACCTGCACTGTGATAGTCTCAGAGGTCCGTTAAAAGCGCAGAGAGCATCATGAAGAACAAGAAACACACCAGGCAGGTCCGCGATACTGTTGTGAAGAAGTTTAAAGACGGATTTGGATACAAAAAGATTTCCCAAGCTTTAAACATCCCAAGGAGCACTGTGCAAGCGATAATATTGAAATGGAAGGAGTATCAGACCACTGCAAATCTACCAAGACCTGGCCGTCCCTCTAAACTTTCAGCTCATACATGGAGAAGACTGATCAGAGATGCAGCCAAGAGGCCCATGATCACTCTGGATGAACTGCAGAGATCTACAGCTGAGGTGGGAGACTCTGTCCATAGGACAACAATCAGTCGTATATTGCACAAATCTGGCCTTTATGGAAGAGTGGCAAGAAGAAAGCCATTTCTTAAAGATATCCATAAAAAGTGTTGTTTAAAGTTTGCCACAAGCCACCTGGGAGACACACCAAACATGTGGAAGAAGGTGCTCTGGTCAGATGAAACCAAAATTGAACTTTTTGGCAACAATGCAAAACGTTATGTTTGGCGTAAAAGCAACACAGCTCATCACCCTGAACACACTATCCCCACTGTCAAACATGGTGGTGGCAGCATCATGGTTTGGGCCTGCTTTTCTTCAGCAGGGACAGGGAAGATGGTTAAAATTGATGGGAAGATGGATGGAGCCAAATACAGGACCATTCTGGAAGAAAACCTGATGGAGTCTGCAAAAGACCTGAGACTGGGACGGAGATTTGTCTTCCAACAAGACAATGATCCAAAACATAAAGCAAAATCTACAATGGAATGGTTCAAAAATAAACATATCCAGGTGTTAGAATGGCCAAGTCAAAGTCCAGACCTGAATCCAATCGAGAATCTGTGGAAAGAACTGAAAACTGCTGTTCACAAATGCTCTCCATCCAACCTCACTGAGCTCGAGCTGTTTTGCAAGGAGGAATGGGAAAAAATGTCAGTCTCTCGATGTGCAAAACTGATAGAGACATACCCCAAGCGACTTACAGCTGTAATCGCAGCAAAAGGTGGCGCTACAAAGTATTAACTTAAGGGGGCTGAATAATTTTGCACGCCCAATTTTTCAGTTTTTGATTTGTTAAAAAAGTTTGAAATATCCAATAAATGTCGTTCCACTTCATGATTGTGTCCCACTTGTTGTTGATTCTTCACAAAAAAATACAGTTTTATATCTTTATGTTTGAAGCCTGAAATGTGGCAAGAGGTCGCAAAGTTCAAGGGGGCCGAATACTTTCGCAAGGCACTGTATGGGAGAAACTTGGAGAGGGTGGGGGGCCATCAGGTTCCTTGGGGTATACTTTGGGCTGTCTGACAGGGAAGGACTGGGGGCTGGGCGTTACTCATTGTGAACAATGTATGTTGCATTGATCCGATTTGTAATAGACTATGGCAGTATAGCGTATGGTTAGGCAGCCCGTGCCTCATTGGAAAGGCTAGATGTCATGCAGGGGCAAGGACTCAGAATATGTAGAGGATCATTTCAGACCTCCCCAGTGTCTGCACTACAGGTGGAGATGGGGGATATGTCATCGTAGATTAGGAGACTGCAGCTGGCAATTAATTATTGGGTCAACCTACAGGGACATGGGGTGTTTCATCCTTCGAAAGGGATTTTACAGTCATGCTAGGAACATGAGCAAGGACAGAACACAAACTTTGGGTGGGTGGGTACTACAAAGGCGAGGGAGATGGACTGTATGGAAGAGAGTTTAGTCCAACGGTAGCTATTCCAGTAAACCCAACTTGACTACTCTCGCCTCCAGTAGTTGACCTAGAAGTGTTGGCGAGACTACGGAAAGATAGGGAGGGTGTTGATCCATCTGCTTTATTTAAGAGACATCTGGATACTGTGTATCACGATTTTGTGGCCATTTACACAGATCGTTCAAGAGATCCAAGGACAGGATGTACTGGCAATGCAAATAGTCAGGGTAGCCATTTGATTAATTGGACTGCAGAGTGAAGGAAACAAGTGCTCAGCATATGTGGGAACTCCTTCAAGACTGTTGGAAAAGCATTCCAGGTGAAGCTGGTTGAGAGACTGCCAAGAGTGTGGAAAGCTGTCATCAAGGCAAAGGGTGGCTACTTTGAAGAATCTCAAATATAAAATATATTTACATTTGTTTAAAAAATGTTTTGGTTCTATATGATTCCATATGTGTTTTTTCATAGTGTTGACGTCTTTACTATTATTCTACAATAGAAAATAGTAGAAAATAGTCAACATAAAGAAAAACCCAACTTTTGGCTGTTACTGTATGTTAGCAAAAACCTCCTGAGAACCTATTTATCATGTTTTGCCATTAGAGTTAGGAGAACATTCCCTTAATGTCAAACAGAATTTACCCAGAATGTGGTTACCGTGTTCTCAGAATATCCATTATACACTTTCTAGACCCATTTCATGGGACTTTGCAATAACTTTCATGTGTC
Source organism: Oncorhynchus tshawytscha (assembly GCF_018296145.1). Taxonomy (NCBI): domain Eukaryota; kingdom Metazoa; phylum Chordata; class Actinopteri; order Salmoniformes; family Salmonidae; genus Oncorhynchus; species Oncorhynchus tshawytscha. The sequence continues at coordinate 21,415,902 of NC_056461.1, forward strand.
CAATTTTCTGAGGGTTAGGAGTATATTCCATCAATGTCACATCAAACATACACAGAACATGGCTGCCATGTTCTCAGAATATAAGATATTAATGTTCTAGACATGAGTCATTGGAATGTTGCCAAAATATTCATGTGTCCAAGGACGTTTAAAATAAATGACATTCTGTCATGGTACCTTGAAAGTTTTTGTCTAGTTCCTGGCTTGTTCCAGTGACTTCCATAAGTACGTTTTTAGGACGTCGCCTAATAGTCCCAAAGAGACGTTCTCCCCCCCAAAAAACGTGTTTCATTACAGATCACCCCTTATAACTGTTGCCGAGCCCATCAAGGCCCTGATTGGTGAACCAAATCAAATGTTATTGGTCGCGTGCACAGATTTTCAGATGTTATTTGCAGGTGCAGCAAAATGCTTATGTTTCTAGCTCCAACAGTGCAGTAATATCCAGCAATACAATAACCAAAAAGTAAAAAATATATTATGGAGGGACCATTTCAGGTCCTCAGTGATGTCCACGCTGAGGAACTTGAAGCTTTTGACCCTCTCCTTTGCAAAACGCCTTTATGGACGTCACCGAAACAAGCTGGAAACTAGACATTAACCTACAGGGGACCATGACAGAACATCCTTTGTTTTAAACATCATTGGACACATGAATGTTCTTTCAACATTCCCATGAAACGTATCTAGAACATTAATATCTTATATTCTGAGAACATGGCAACCATGTTCTGTGTATGTTTGGTGTGACGTTGATGGAATATTCTCCTAACCCTCAGAAGACTGATGACTGGAAGACTCTTGCAATGTTCCAATGAAACTATTGAAGAACATTAATATTAAATATTCTGTGAACATGGTAACCACATTCTGGGCAAGTTCTATTTGACATTAAAGGAATGGTCTCTTGGAAACAGTCCTTGCACATCACTGGAACATTCCCACGAAAACGTTAGTTTAAGGGAAAGTTCTCAAAAGTTTTGGAAACGTTTGTTGCTCGCTGGGATGTAACGAGTGACAGTAACTAAAGCCCCGTTTATACCTGGTGCTAACATGGGTCCTTTGTCTTTATCTTGTCTACATTCTGATTGTGCCCAAATTTCCAGAAATGTGTCTACACATGGTATTAAAATGTGTCTGTTATCTGTCCACTGTGTCTGCATTGTGACCAGATTTCCTGGTCCCTTCCTTTATGCAAATTATTTCACAGCTATTCTTTCCAAATACAGTTTATTTATTTATTGTAAGACACATATTGATGTAATCAGTCAATGATGCCACCTGCCAATGATTTTCGAGGGCGGAATATTTATGATTTAAATGGTTTCTCTCTCACGAGCTGTCTACACTTGTAAGATATCCAGACACAATGTGTGTCTCACTATCCTCCGGAGGCGGCCAGGATGATCTGATCACAATCAGATGACATTGTGTCTTTTGAGTGTCTACACCTTTCAAAAAAATGTGGGCACAATCAGAATGTGGACATGAAGAGGGCAAAGGACGCAAAGTTAGAGAACCAGGTACAAACAGGGCTAATGAGACAGGGTTGTCTCAAATAGACATGTAATGTGCTTTAAATCAAATTCCCACTATTCAGTACCATGACAAGTTTTTGCCCCCTGAAAAGAAGAGGACTGAGATATAACCTGAGATATGAATGTAATCTATACAAAATGTGTGTGAGCATTTAGCAACTACTTTTATTGAAGCTGTAGAACATCGAGGCCGTGGCACTATATGAACACATTTCAAAGCAGTGGATGACTCGTATCGTTGTAGATGCATCCCCTCTCCATAATAAGTATTGCGCCAAGGTTGGATTCTGCTAACAACAATCCATCCAAAATTATATATCTTTTCCTTCACATGAACATGATTAGCTGAAAATAGAAAGCACCATATCAAATTGAATACTTGGACCACCAAGTTTAAAGATGATGTTTCATTTATGCATATTTTTGTTTGTTTGTAGCCAAGGAAACTTTCCTTCTTCCTCCTACTGATGAAAAGTATGCAGGGAATGTACCCTTTCATGGAGTACAAATCCAATTTGCATTTCATTTTAAGACAACCAATAGACGTCTCTGTTTCAAGGTCCATTCTTTTCATTAAATGTGTTCCCTTCTCTTCTATTTCTACTCCTTTCAACTCAACTCAAATAAAATCAGCAGGTGTGGACCTTACCGTCAAATGCTAACTTTACAAGCCCTTAATCAACAATGCAGTTAAGAAAATATTTACTAACTAAACTAAAGTTTAAAAAAGTAACACAATGAAATAATTATAAAGAGGCTATATACAGGGTGTTAAGGTTAAGGTTAAGTAATATATTTGGGTTTTTCATGAGGTAAAAAGGAATACATTCAAGTTGATTATGTTAAAAAAGTTATTTATGATGAATTTCACTTATAAATTTGCCATTCAAATATTGATTTACAGACAGTTCCCTCCTGCTGGCCTTAAACAAGAAATTATAATTTTATTAAAATTTGGTGAAACAATGCAAAGATTTGTGTCTGTTTGCGATTTGACCAGACACTTAACCATTGATTTCTTACATTTACATTTGCATTTGAATCCTTTAGCAGACAGTCTTATCCAGAGCAACGTAGCTTCAGTATTGAGTGCATACATTTTTATTTCTTTCTTTAACATTTTTTTCTAGATGTGATTTTTCAACTGCAAAACAAGTACTGTTAAACAAACAAAATCTAGGTGAGACAATTTGAAGACAATTCCTGGCCTACTATAAATAGGCTTCACGTGCTAACCTCCTTTCACTATGTCAGCTGTTTCAAGCATTTCAGACTGGCTCATGGCTCCACCCTCCACTGCAAAGAATGCCTCCCTCCATCCAAATGGTCTCCACCATCTGTTGAACATAACTCTTGTTCCTCTTCCCTTTGCCCAAGACAAAACATCACAGAGTGTTATCCATCAGATTTCACTTTATCAAATGATAAAGTTAGTTAAGAACAAATTCTTATTTACAATGACGACCTACCCCAACCAAACCCGGATGACGCTGGGGCAATTGTGCACAGCCCTATGGGACTCCCAATCACGGCCGGTTGTGATACAGCCTGGAATCAAACCAGGGTTTGTAGTGACGCCTCTAGTGCTGAGATGGAGTGCCTTAGACTGCTGCACCACTCAGGTGTCCAACATAAGGCTAGAGTTAGGGTTATGCCTGACACACTTTTTGCATTACCTTAACCCTAATCTTGGTTTATCATACTTTTATTGTACCTTTTATCATGCTCATCTCTTTGGACCCATGCGGGAGCTCAGCTCCACTTGCCTCTCCTTTTGAACCAAGGTGCAGGAGCCCAGCTCCACTTGCCTCTCCTTTTGACCCAAGGTGCAGGAGCTCAGCTCCACTTGCCTCTCCTTTTGACCCAAGGTGCTGGAGCTCAGCTCCACTTGCCTCTCCTTTTGACCCAAGGTGCTGGAGCTCAGCTCCACTTGCCTCTCCTTTTGACCCAAGGTGCAGGAGCCCAGCTCCACTTGCCTCTCCTTTTGACCCAAGGTGCAGGAGCCCAGCTCCACTTGCCTCTCCTTTTGACCCAAGGTGCAGGAGCCCAGCTCCACTTGCCTCTCCTTTTGACCCAAGGTGCAGGAGCCCAGCTCCACTTGCCTCTCCTTTTGACCCAAGGTGCAGGAGCCCAGCTCCACTTGCCTCTCCTTTTGACCCAAGGTGCAGGAGCCCAGCTCCACTTGCCTCTCCTTTTGACCCAAGGTGCAGGAGCCCAGCTCCACTTGCCTCTCCTTTTGACCCAAGGTGCAGGAGCCCAGCTCCACTTGCCTCTCCTTTTGACCCAAGGTGCAGGAGCCCAGCTCCAAGTAACATAATGACCAAAATTCTTCACAGAGCCGGCAGCTTTCTGCACGAAAAATCATCACATGCACTATCTCTCCTGGCAAGGTTCCTGTGATCTCCAAATCTATACTTTTTGTCCATGACCAAGTCCTATATGGGGATTGAGACAAGGCATTCACCTCAACTCAACTGCAGTGAAAGAGCCGTTTTACTGTACATGAGTTAAACAATGAACAAGGACAAGCAATATCACAATAAATGAACTCGTACTCTGTTCTGTTTTAGGCAGATGGTGAAGAAATCATTGACAATGTGAGTGTGGGAATCGTACTGTGAGTGTGGGACTGTGGTAGCGACATACTGTACCTAGGCCAACACTCTGGGTTTCATCAGCATAACACTTGGGTTTAGTGGTTGTAATTTAAAACACTACATCACATGGTGCCATCTCACGATTAAGATGTTAAGCCTCCTCAATTGTCATTGTTTGGACTCTCAAGACAAACACATTTCATCTTAACAAAGTCAGCAGGATACACCCATTCAGCATATGCGCCATTCAATCATCATAATAAGACAAAACAAACCAAAGGCCTGATCCTTTCCCCTTTTCTTTGAGAGTGTCAAATCCGAGCTATTAGAAGGCCTGGCTCTTTTGAACTGGAATTGTTCTGGGGCATGGACACAAAGTAGGCAGCAGAGTCGTGGTAGAGCTTGACGCCCCTTGATAATGGAGTCGTTTAAGACAATTTCAATGGACAGCTAACCTTTCCCCTGCTGTTTCTCACCTATTAATAGCACCATTCTGCAGGAAGAAAATACAGAGGAGGCAGCTCAGGCAAGGCCTTACCATGTCTCCCTATAAAGAAACCAAAGGGTTTTCTGTAAGCTTAATGTAGCAGTAGTTACTGTATAGCGGCTGGACATTACAAGATGAAGAGAATATCTGTTTAAACAAGGAGTCAGAAACCCTTATACCTTATACTATATCTGTTTATGAAAATGTATTCCATATACTGAAGAAAGGGAAAAAGGCCAAGACAACAATACATGCAACATTTAACTGTTGGGTCCAGTTTAGTTCAACAAAGGCATTTAGAGATAATACCTAAACCATTGGCCCTTGGTCAGTCATGTTAACGTTTTGAATATGTGTCCTGATTCAATTATTCTAATTATTCATATGAAAAACAACCTTTCCAGATGTATTTTAGTGCGATAACATCCGCAGTCATTTAAATGAAAACAAAATTGAGCCCCCTTTTATCAGCCCTGCAAGTGACTCTTACAGCCTCCCATTCAACAGCTTCCAGATGTTTCTCCAGCAAGGCCATCTGTAAAGAACAACACTTTCCCATAAAACACTTATCTCCATTTTGTATATGCTTATGAGGTATGTAAATGTCAAAAGGCAGCCTGGCTTGGTAATTTGCCTTTGGAAAGAGCTAGGCTTTGGTCATTTAACCCTGGCATTATGTTATTGCACAGAGAAGGGGATTGGGAGAAGTGTTTGTGGTGCATGGTCAGTATGTTCATGACCCATTCATGATATCAGCCAGAGAGAAGTATGTAGGGAAGTGCACACTGCACACTGCAGACTCCATTTATCTCCCGTATAATTCTGAGAAACCAGCAGCACAGCAGTGAACCAGCAGCACAGCAGACACTCAGCACTGTTTACAAAGTGTCCCCATGCTGCCTAAGGGAAGTGTATTTGTAAGTAAATGTTTGCACGTATTGTACACAGTGATTCCTAGAGGGATTCAGACCTATCCATTCTTAGGTAATAGAACTCCTTAATAGAAAGAGCTATTGAAATTTGGTGACATAATAGCCTAATGCCATTGCAATTATCGTCCTCTGAGCACATGTTAATGCGGGTTAAACTGATATCCAGGATGTCTTCTCTTCAGAATAGCATAGTGCTGTTCCATGTTGCTGCATTAATGGTGAATAAATATAATTCTCCACCGCTGAGGAGGGGCAGCCTCCTTCGTACTGAGGAGGTGCTCATTATCATAACAAAATGTATTTTTGCTGACTCATTTACCTAACTCTGTATTTTAAGGAATTGTTCATTCCCCGCAAGTTCTAGCTTTGTCAGCTGAGCTGCTTTGACAGACTTACAACAATGTAACAACAGAACATTTTGGTGGACTGCACTGCAAATGATAAATGTCTGCTTGACGATTCAAACCAAGGTTTATTGGGGTAAAAATACAAAAGACAAGCTTCATTATCCCTCTCCTTTCATACAAGTACCTCTTAAAAAACATGCCATGAATTATTTATAGGCCTACTTGTTATTTACACAAGTGTACTACAATACTTTCAGGTACACTAGTAAAGTGGTTGCACATCAAATGTGCAAATCATCCAGCCTGGTCTCATAGTCTAGTAAATCTGGGACAATCAAATTAGTATGATATGTTATGTTAGCATTTGAGCTAATTAGCATTTTTGCAACGTACTACTTTTTAGCCACTTTGCAACTACTTTGTGTGTTAGCTAACCCTTCCCCTAACCCTAACCTTAACCTCTCAACCTAAGTCATAACTGTAACCCTAAACTTAACCCCTGGACTTAACTGTAAACTTAACCCCTAACCCTTAGCCTAGCTAACATTAGTCACTTAGTGAACGTTAGCTTTAGCCACCTAGCTAACATTAGCAACAACAAATTGGAATTCGTAACATATCATACGTATTGCAAATTTGTAGCATATTGTATGAATTGCAAATTATAACATATCATATGAATTGCAATTTGCAAGTGATCATACCTAATGGTTGATGGACATCCACAAATGAATACATACCATACAAAACATAACAAATCATACTAAATGGTGGGAGATAGATTTATATCATGCAAATATCTAGCAACCCAAAGGTTGCTTGTTTGAATCTCATCACTGACAACTTTAGCATTTTATTAAATGTTAGTCAATTAGCAGACTTACAGTGCATTCATCTTAATTTGATTTCATATATCACAATCATAGCAAGTACATTTTTCCTAAATAGCTGTCAGCAAATTCATGGGTGCTGTGGGATTACTCAAAGCCCTATTAGCACAGGAGTAGTATTCTTCTGGGAAACAAGATATTTCAAATATCTAGGGAAAACCTAATGGCCTTCTGTACTGTTTACATTTCTACAATTTAGTTGTTAGGCTCATACAGTTTCATTTATACAGGTCTTCCTCGGGAATCAAACCGCCAACTGTGGCGTAGCAAGTGCCATGCTCTACCAACTGAGCCAACCTGGACCTGTGAAAGTCAACATAATGACGCATATCAATAAGAACCATGAACTGTAACCTATGCCGACGTTTCAGTAAATGACTTATTTGGCAATTTATCAATTCATTGGCATAACATCGTCCACTTCATCTTTTAAAAGAGAAGTATGGTACTAGGAAAGTTGATATGTGACTAAATGGAACTTTCATCTGTAGGCTATGTGCATAGCACATTAATTTAACCATCAATTTGTTCCCATGCTCTTACCCAAACTGGGTGCAGCACCGGTTAAACTCTGTAATATCCCTAACAACACAAGCTTTTGTATTTGTATTTATTATGGATCCCCATTAGCTGCTACCAAGGCAGCAGCTACCCTTCCAAATTAAGGCCGTTTTAAAAACATTACAATACATTCATTACATAATTCACAACACACTAAGTGTGTGCCCTCAGGCCCATACTCAACTACCACATATCTACAACACAAAAACCATGTGTACGTGTGTGTATAGTGCATATGTTATCATGTGTGTGTATGCATGTGTCTGTGCCTGTGTGTGTCCCTCTTCACAGTACCCACTGTTCCATAAGGTGTATTTTTATGTTTTTAAAATCTGATTCTACTGCATCAGTTACCTGATGTGGAATAGAGTTCTATGTAGTCATGGCTCTATGTAGTACTGTGCGCCTCCCACAGTCTGTTCTGGACTTGGTGACTGTGAAGAGACCTCTGGTGGCATGTCTTGTAGGGTATGCATTGGTGTCTGAGCTATGTGCTAGTAGTTTAAACAGACAGCTCGGTGCTTTCAACATGTCAATACCTCTCACAATTACAAGTAGTGGTTAAGTCAATCTCTCCTCTACTTTGAGCCAGGAGAGATTGACATGCATATTATTAATGTTTGCTCTCTGTGTACAGAGAGCCGTGCTGACTTGTTCTGAGCCAATCACAATTTTCCTAAGTCCCTCTGTGGCACCTGACCACACGACTGAACAGTAGTCCAGGTGCGACAAAACTAGACCTGCCTGTAGGACCTGCCTTGTTGATAGTGCTGTTAAGAAGGCAGAGCAGAGCGCTTTATTATGGGCAGACTTCTCCACAGCATGGCTACTGTTGTATCAATATGTTTTGACCATGACAGTTTACAATCTAGGGTTACTCCAAGCAGTTTAGTCTCCACAACTTGCTAAATTTCCACATGATTTCTTTCAAGATTTCGTTGAGGTTTAGGGTTTAGTGAATGATTTGTCCCAAATACAGTTGTCGTGGAAATACTACACAGGACACTCAAAGTACATTTTAAATTAATCATTGTTTATTGTCAGCGTGTTGGAGAGGTTCCAACAAACTTGATGCACCACGTCTGTCAGGAGCTCTCTCAGGGCACTCCCATTAGTTCTCGTACGAACTGCAGACAAGTAATATTTGCATGATTTAGCTTATTCATCATTCATAATTAATTAACATTTGCTTCATTCATGTGACTGACTAATGCATGTCCATGCATGTGGCAGACCAATACCTCATGAGGCTTCTTCTCTCCAAGCCGAGACCATGAAACTGAGATATTGTTCTCAAAGCAAGGGTCTGGGCTTTGCAAATACTACAGTGAGGATTTCTCCCAGGCGTTCAATCAGTCACTCGCATGAACACAGAAATTGGTTTATAGAAAAGCACAAACAGAAGACAGAAATTGGTTGTTTAGAAAAGCACAAACATAAAAATGTACATCACACAATGCTTTTAGTTTTTTAAATACTTAGGACTAACTTATTCCTTGCCACCCATTCTGAAACTAACTGCAGCTCTTAAGAGTTGCAGTCATTTCAGTTGCTGTAGCAGCTGATGTGTACAGTGTTGAGTCATCCGCATACATAGACACGTTTTAAGGCATACGTTTTTCCAGCAGCATACTATTATGATCGATAATGTCCAACGCTGTCTAACAAAACAGCCCTCACAGTATTTGTATCATCAATTTCTCTCAGCCCAAATTTCTAAGTTTTACTGTCGATCTTTGTCTTTGTTTCATAGTGTAGTTTCTTCTTCTTTTCCTTTAGTTTAGTCACATCATTTCTCAGTTTGCAGTACGTTTGCCAATCAGTTGTGCAGCCAGACTTATTTGCCATTCCTTTTGCCTTATCGCTGTCAACCATACAATTTTTCAATTCCTTATCAATCCACTGGGATTTAACCATTTTTACAGTCATTTTCTTAATGGGTGCATTATTATTAGTAACTGGGATAGCGCAACGTTTGTTTGCTCCTCATTACACACCACGGACCAAAACATATTCTTTATATCAGCAACATGGGAATCACAACACAACTTATTGTATGAACTCATACACTATATTAGGCCCAGCAGTTGGAACTTTGGTTTTCCTAGATATGGCTACTATATTGTGATCACTACATCCTATGGATGATTCTCTTAACGTTAGTCACCTAGCTAACATTAGCTTTAGCCACCTAGTTAATGTTGCCAACAACAAATTGCAAATTCATAACATGTTGTCATGACGTTGCCCTCTTTGGGTACAGCGAGCACCATCCCCCTCTCTCTGTAAATCCCTAGGTAAGATCCTGCCTCATGGCCACACAGTATAGAGACAGAGTGAAGTTTCATAGAGAACAAAGGAATTTCTTCCACCTCACAGAACTTGAGGTCCGAACAACATTTACATTCCGGAGAAGGTATAAAAGATCGGTGAAGAATCCAGCTACGAACTGGTCCGTTTGTTACAAGTTTGTAAAACTCATGAGAGACGGTGCGGCCACATTACCATATTATTTATATAATAGCCTCAGATATGAGGTTTACATCTAATTGTTGCATAAGATGAATGAGTGAGGATGATACTGTTTGTAAAATTGTGTAATGTGATTTTGGACTGTTTCATGAAGGAAACTCCAATTCCCTTTTGAGTTTTGAGTTGAACTAAATCAGAGGACCGCCCATGAGCACAGTTACGGTCGGGCATCCTGGGACAGGCCCTTTTCTGCCCTTCCGAATAAAACCCCCACTCGGGTTTTCTATCACCAGACCATGTTTCTCTCAATCACAAGAGGACAAAGGTTGCAGACCAGCTTACCTCGATAATGAGAGGGCCAAGGTTTGAGTAGACTGCTGAATCTTTTAACCATACCACGTGTTTAAACTCTGTCGATACCGACAGAATAAGAACAAGTCTTTGATATTAATTAGCAGTCTGCAGCTAGGAATTCGGTATCATTGAACGCGAAGAACAAACACCTATCCATAACAACATGAATGAATGTCACTCTGAACTATCCACTCTAACCACGACAGAGAGAGAGAGAGAGAGAGAGAGAGAGAGGGGACAGAAACTCTCCAACAGAAACTAACTTTTCAGCAGAGATCCCAACGACACACTGAGTGTAAATATATATATTGATTGCAATTGTTCCCGAATGAGTGAGCGTTCATGTGCAAAGGATTAGCATTTAAATTGTTATAATTATCAACTGTGTGTTGTCTTCTCAGTCGACCCCCACTTCCCTTTTGTACAACAAGCCGCCATGCCAGTTTAGCCCACTAGGGCACATTCCCCTATCATTTCTTGTAACCATATTTACTATGTTTGTTTGTGTGTGCACTTCTGTGATTGTTTAGTTAGTTAATAAATAAATGATTTAAGACAATTGATGTATGGATGACTCATAGTGAAGACTGGGTTTGTGCAGATAACCAACAATTTACGACATTTGGAATGAGACTAACATGAGATAAAATAAATGATTCATTAATTCGAAGACTAATTGATCAGATATAAAATAGTTATTTTAGGAAAATTATAACTTTGTAATCTGAATCTTTTCCTTGGTCCCCCGACTTCCTAGTTAATTGCAGTTAAATGATTAATCAGTTTAATCGCGTAATACTGATTACAGAGAATCTTTGATAAAAAGCTAAAAGTCTTCATTTAATGATAGTAAAGACATAGATACCATACAAAACATAACATATCATTCTAAATGGAGAGAGATAGATTTACATTTACTATGTTATGTCTACCCTTTGAGTCCAGGTTGAATCATCTGGAATCGTCAAAGGAGAGCAGCAGTGTATGGGCTATAGGAAGAAAGATGCAAAAGTGGAAAGATGAAAATGGTAGAGGACCCAGTATACAGAGGAAAAATAGGACAAAGTGTGTTGAAAAACACAAAATGTTTTGAAAACCAACTAGATGAACCATATTAACATTGATGTCTTCTCTCAAGAAAATAATTGGAGTATTTTAACTTATCACATAGCCAAGTGATTAAAGGCCATCTTTAAGCAATCATCACCAACCCAAATAACTTCTTTAAAGCAAACTCATTACCATGTTCATTCTCAGCTCACCCCAACAACTTTTGAGACATGCAGTCATGTCCACTTCCAAAAGAGGGAATGATTATCAATGGTTTCCACAATCAAACAGCAATAAATACACGTCCCTTTTTTTTATCTGAAAGCTGGACAGAATCCACTCAGAAGCTGGACAAACAGAATAGGAGTTCAGCTTATTAATGCTGATATCATACTGGTTTGTTAGAAACACCATATTATTCCCTGAATGATGCAAGTCTCTTGTGTAGTTTATAGGCTTTTACTTCCCACTTTACTTCCCACTCCAGAGTGATGTAAACATTACAGATCAAATAACAAAAGGCTGTTGTAAATGTTATACTGTGGGTAATTCCAGAATGGTAATATTGTGTCCTTTTGTGTTTCATTGGCTGTCACAACCTTATTATGGCTGATAAAGGCAGCTATATAATAACATGCAGTCAAACATACACAAGACGTCAAATTCAGTGTTCTGTCTTTTTAATGACTGATATCAATTTGTCTAAATACATTAATACATACTCGAAAGATCATATCATACAACTCAAGATGAGGCAGGACAAGATGCAGCATAGTAGATCTGGCTGGCAGATTAATGACGAGATGGGACGAGCTCATTGGTCACATCTACACTTCCCAGCAAGGCCGGTACACCCTTCCCACCATGCACCTCATGGTGTCCCTCCTGACAATGGAGATGCTGGGGCTCAGGTCCTGGTCAGCCTCTCTGCGGTCCAGGGTCAGGGCTCTGTCAAGCCCTGCAGCTGCAGCTTTCAGCTTGTAGAGAGGAAGTCCTCTGTTCAGGTTCTTCCACATGCCTGAGTCTGCCAACACGATGATCTTGGAGCTCCCGCTTCTGATTGAATCAGGGTTTTTATCGGCCACCTCTTCGTTCAGTAGAGAGTCTAGAGTATCTTGCTCCAAGGCTGTGTCCTCCATCTTGCCCATCGGGATCGCCATGGACGGTGTGTAGCACTCCAAGAAAAGTGCCAAGGCAAAGATGACGGAGAGGACCGAGTCTCTCATCTTGGAGAATGAGGATCTTCGTAGAGGTGGATGTTGCAGGTTGACGTGATCTCAAGCTCGTTCAGGCTGTTCTGACTCTGAGATGTCCGTCTTCCTCTTTTATACCGCTTGGACCTCCAGGATTAGCCACGTTTTCATCACTGCTGTTCTTCTTGTTTGTGTTTCAGGATATTAACAACACTATAAAGACATGGTTGATGAGATCCTTAACAATGCTGAAGTGTTTTATCTGGTGGAGTGTTAATTAAGCTCCTCTGTGGCTGGTCTTTCTAAAGTCTGCGAGAATGAAACAGTGGGAAGACGTAATTCCAAAAACCTTGCCCTTTAAAAGAACTAGAGTGGATTACCCACCCGTTGACTAACCTGTGTTTAAGGCCTCTTAATGATACGTACTCCCCTCTCATGGATGCCTTATAATAATGTTCAATATGGGATTTCAGGTGGGATTACAGTTGAAAAGTAAACCAATAATAATTGAAGAGCTTAGTGTGCATGTGACACCGGGAAAACCAGCAGGGTTCTTTGTAGACGTATTGAGAGGAAATTCACAATTTCACTGATGTAAGGCTTTGGAGAAGATAGGAAACATCACTTAATTCAGAGCATGTCTGCTACATCTGCTACTTGTACTTTTAGACATTTCTGCTAAATGTATTAAAACTAAAAAACAGAAATACCTTAGTATTAGTACCTTAGTATTCAGACCCCTTGCTAATAGACTCGAAATTGAGCTGAGGTACATCCTGTTTCCATTGATCATCCTTGAGATGTTTCTACAACTTGATTAGAGTCCACCTGTGGTAAATTCAATTGATTGGATATGATTTGGAAAGGCACACACCTGTCTACATAAGGTCCCACAGAGTTGACAGTACATGTCAGAGCAAAAACCAAGCCATGAGGTCGAAGGAATTCTCCGTAGAGCTCCGAGACAGGATTGTGTCGAGGCACAGATCTGGGGAAGGGTACCAAAAAATATCTGCAGCGTTGAAGGTCCCCAAAAACACAGTGACCTCCATCATTCCTAAATGGAAGAATTTTGGAACCACCAAGACTCTTCCTAGAGCTGGCCGCCCGGCGAAACTGAGCAGTTAGGGGAGAAGGGCCTTGGTCAGGGAGGTGACCAAGAACCCAATAGTCACTCTGACAGAGCTATAGAGTTCCTCTGTGGAGATGGGATAACCTTCCAGAAGGACAACCATCTCTGCAGCACTCCACCAATCAGGTCTTTATGGTAGAGTGGCCAGACGGAAGCCACTCCTCAGTAAAAGGCACATGACAGCCCACTTGGAGTTTGCCAAAAGGCACCTAAAGGACTCTCAGACCTTGAGAAACAAGATTCTCTGGTCTGATGAAACCGAGATTGAACTCTGGCCTGAATTCGAAGCGTCACATCTGGAGGAAACCTGGCACCATCCCTACAGTGAATCATGGTGGTGGCAGCATCAAGCTGTACGGATGTTTTTCAGCTGCAAGGACTGGGAGACAAGTCAGGATCAAGCCAAAGATGAATGGAGCAACGTACAGAGAGATCCTTGATGAAAATATGCTCCAGAGCGCTCAGGACCACAGAATGGGGCAAAGGTTCACCTTCCAAAAGGACAATGACCCTAAGCACTCTGCTAAGACAACGCTGGAGTGGCTCTGAATGTCCTTGAGTGACCCAGCCAGAGCCCGGAATTGAATCCAATCAAACATTTCTGGGGAGACCTGTAAATAGCTGTTCAACCAGACAGAGCTTGAGAGGATCTGTAGAGAAGAATGGGAGAAACTCCCCAAATACAGGTGTGCCAAGCTTGTAGTGTCATGCCCAATAAGACGCAATGCTGTAATTGCTGCCAAAGGTGCTTCAAGTAAAGGGTCTGAATACTTATGTAAATGTAATTTTGCAAAAATGTATAAAAACCTATTTTGCTTTGTCATTATGAGTAATTGTGTGTAGATTAATGAGGGAAAAAAATAATGTAATACATTTTAGAATAAGGCTCTATACTCACAATATGTGGAAAAAGTCAAGAGGTCTGAATACTTTCTGAAGGCAATATACCTCCTGTAAGAAACCTATGATCTGTGAAACATACACGACACAGACAACATCTTGGTGTCTAAATCTAAAGCACCACTCTGGAAATGTTACATGTTTGAAGAGTATATTGTTACAAACAATATGCCTAAAAATAAATGAATGTGAAAGTGTATATTTGAGAGCACACTGTAAGGAGTATAAAGAAACCAATATGTTGCCTGTATCATGTATGATTCGCAGATCATAGGGTCTTTCGAGGCATGCATAAGTCTAAAAAGGGCCTAAAATGGCCAATTAACATGATTTTCTCGAAAATGGTTTGTGATACAAATGTAAAACAACCTTCCTCCCAATAAAGTTCCTATGTGATAATTGCCAATAACCTGAGATAACAAAAATATTTGCCGCTGGCATGAAGTAGCCCTAAATCATTTTTTGCTCACTTACTGGTACATGCATATTTACAACCTTACCTAATTAGGAATATCAGACAGGGAGTTAAAGGTCACTGCTCACATAGCCCTCGGTGTGACGTTGTCGTGTTCAAAGTCAGCATTGCAAGAGACATCCACAAAAAAAAGAAGATGTTGGCTGGTGGACCGTCAATGTTTCGCTTGCCTTGATGAGCTTTGGTGATTCATAGTGATGCCCTCAGGTCAAATAATGTTCCTGCGTAAGAACTTTTAAAATATGCAAAACTCTTCCAAAAAAGTGTGTATTTTATATAGAACAATTATTATTGTTCTATAAATACTACATCTTGGAACTCTTGCCTGTTCCCAGTCTCAGCTTTTGTTTGACAAGGGTTTGTTTTTGTCCAGTGGTTGAACCCAGCTGTAACACACCTGAACTTGGAAGATGTTTTTGTCTCTTGGGGTAGTTTCACAAGACATTTTAAAGAAATTGATCACTAAAGATACGTGGTTTGTCCTTGATATTCAGACATCATTAGCACGCATATACAGTGTGAAAATTACACCCTGAAAAGTTCTCTCACAGTTCCCCAATTAAGAGGAATAAACTTGAAGTAGAGGGTATATGTGTGTGAAAAATGCTTTAATGGCCTCCTTTAATGTTCTTATCCCTTCTCCTTCTAAAATATTTTTTGTTCTTTCAACCAACTGTTGAAGGGGACCTAAAAGTTGGCATTATTGTTCTCAGCAATTAAAGACTCCAGCCTTCTCTATCTGCAGGTGACTGTTCAATGTAAAACAAATCAAATAATGGATGTGAAGTCGACTGGTTCCAATGAGGGATGTGGTCGTGAGTGAAAAATGATTTAACTGCACCGCAACTCAAAATCAAAGAGGATGCCATTTAAAATGAAGCAACAGAGACAAAATCTACATTTCATAAGAATTTTTGTATGATAATCATGGAAGCTTTGTACGATAGACAAGGAAAGAGATTATCAGGATGCAGAACTCACTTCTTAATTCAATTACTGTCCTCAAGCAAATAAAAAAACATTCATTTAAGCGCTTGATATTTCTTCTAAATCAAAACAACCTTAAAAACAAATATCAAATTTATATGAAAAGCACTTAGACACAGCAGTAGGCATGTACTTTCTTACATGAAATATTTTCAAATAGGCCAACAGTTTATCATGGGTCACATTAAGATCATGGGTCACATTAAGAACATTAAGGCCATTCTGAAATGTGTGCAATTTCTAAAACTATTACCTTTAATGGCTTCTAGTCTGGAACAAATTGCATAAATTCTTTGAGTGTTGGTACTGTTACTACCGGTGTGGCCAGATGGGGCATGCCACGGACCATTTGTCATTGAAAAGCGTGTCTGTGTTCTGCATGGTCAAAGCTGGCAAATCTGTGATGACTAATAAGCCTGACATTTTACAATTTCTTCACCTTGTTTTTGCTATTACTTACAGGGCTCATGTACTGCATTTGTCTCACATCCTGGGACATACATTTAGACTAATAATTCTTATCTCAAGCATTTCTAAGTAACTAACATGCTCCATTTTTAGGAGGTGGTTGGGATGGGGTAAAGCATGTTTGGCAGGCCTTCTGTTCCACACGAGAACATGTTAGGACCAACCAGATGGATCCAAGGGGGGCTAGGCTAGGGTGACTGAAACAGGACATCATGACTATAAGAGACTATTAAACAGGACATCATGGCTATAAATCTCCTTTTATTTGTGGATGGAAAAAGCTATCACTATCTGAAAATCCAGGGAGGGTGACCGGAATCAGGACAAGTGGAGAAACCGCTCAAACAGACTGACATCACTGAAAGTTGTGGAAAACACAGAGTAATGACATGGTGAAGATGTAACTGAAACTGCATTCAACTGTTATAACCTATGATTGAACTGATGATAAAACAGAACCTTCCAAATTGTATTGTTGATCCATTCATTTATGACTTTCCTTATAAACCACGCGAAGACAAACAGTCCGAACCCTACCTAATTATTCATTCGGAGTATGGAACTGTATTGACCTCTGTATGTGTCTAGTAGTGTTGTAGATACTGTAGTTAAAACAGAGCAGCCTGGTCTCATAGACTAGACGTAACATAGTCAAATCTAGGACACTCAAATTAGCATCATATGTTATGTTTGGTATGGTTACATAAGGTTACTTAAGGCAAAAATGAAAGTAGGGTGATTTGTCGGGGTGTATGGATAGGCGAATGTGAAGGTCTGCAACCCAAACGTTGCAAGTTTGAATCTCATCACGGACAGATTTAGCATTTTAGCAACTTTCCAACTACTTACTACCTTGCAGCTAAATAGCATGTTAACTAAC
Source organism: Oncorhynchus tshawytscha (assembly GCF_018296145.1). Lineage (NCBI taxonomy): Eukaryota > Metazoa > Chordata > Actinopteri > Salmoniformes > Salmonidae > Oncorhynchus > Oncorhynchus tshawytscha. The sequence continues at coordinate 21,433,165 of NC_056461.1, forward strand.
CCTTCCCCTAACCTTAACCTAACTCCTAACCCTAATCTTAACCCTAACCTTAACCCCTAACCCTAACCCATAGCCTAGCTAAATTGCAATTCGTAACATATTATATGAAATGGATGATGGACATCCACAGATGAATACATACCATACGAAACATAACATATCATACTAAGTGGAGTGTCATGGATTTACATTTACTATGTTACGTCTACCCCTGACTCCAGGTTGAACAGAGAGAGGGGTGTTTATCTGTTGGTGGCCGGTGTGTTTCAGGCCTCTCTCTCGCCAGGTGTTTGCTTGGTGATGTGTGTGGTTATTGGATTACAGCTGTATGCCACATGTCCATGACAGACCTGACTATAACATAGCTGGGGTTCTTGTTTTATGTGCCCATCCAATATATATGGACACCATTCTATTTAATTCTGTCATAAATACCTGCTAAAATAGGCCGTCAAGACAACATGAAACACTGCAGACTTTTTATACTCCTCCGAATGCATTTAAAAAAAATCCAGATATTTTCCTGACTTTCCTCTCCTGGAAAGTCGAGTGGCAGAGAGTACCCTTTCCATGTTTGCCCCTTGACCAAGGAGAAGGTGCAGCTGCCAGTCCAGAGAATGCCCTCAAGGTGTTTGTGTGTTACAGAGAATCATCCATAAGTGCAACACTGCTACACCTCCTCAAAAGAAGAAAAAAAAACTTTGGAAGTGTGAGGCCAAGATGTGCAGACCAGCTGACTATGCTGACGGGTGCCAACCCAAACACAAGGCCTCAGCTCAGGGGTTTTGAGGGGGGGAAAGACCCCAGCCGCGCACCGAGGGGAGACAGTGCCTCTCACATAACGCAGGGCCCTTCTGCACACAGCAGCGCACCTCTTTAAAACAACACCAAGAGGCAGGCCGCACCGTACAGGCTAAAGTGTTATTCCAGCTAGGTAAACACAGGGCACAGATCTAACAGTGATGAATGCCACATATTAACAGGCACAAATTGAATTATGTTGTTGAAATTTGATGGCAGTGCATTCTGCCGGCCAGTTTGAGGTTGATTGAAATCTTCGCGTCTTTCCGCATACGGCATGAGGATTTCTGAAACCAAGACGCACACAGAGGACTCCCCTTCCAGAGGAAGATCATGGAGTTTCTAAAATAAGTTTTCAAAGAAGCCACTAGTAGGGATGACATTGCCCTCCAGTCTTCTATGTAGCCCGGTGAAGTACCTAGACAAAGTCATCTAGTACATCCTAGTTAAAGATAATAACTGTCAGCCTACCAGGGTAATGTATTGACATGCACACTTCTTATGATGGGCTGTAGAGAACTTTCATGCAGCATGGACCATTGTATCGAGAGATGAAGAGAAACTACAGGCTTTGACTGGGCTTCGGTGACAGTATGGATCTGGTGACAGGTATCCGAGACAGTGGCTCATTAGGGTCTAAATGGAAGACAGAAGTGCTGATCTGATGTAAGGTCAGTTTTGCTCTATCTTTACCTAATGGATAAGGTCAGGCTTGGACAGAAATCGGTGGATGACAGCTAATCCTAGATCTGAGGCCACCTCCATCGAAAGACCAACTGTAAGTGTCTGAACCATGAGGAGGTCGCTTAATGCAATAACAGACAAAAACCCATCTTCTCCTCTTTGAGCACATAAGGATATAAAATCCCCCACACACACCCATGTCACACAAAGAGATCTACAGAGATACCAGTAGTCATGGTGATGGTCAGACATGTAATCAAGAAGAGGAGTATAATTAGCAACACAAGCACCCAGGGAGTTGTGTAAGAAAGATTTAAAAAATAACATTTTGAAGAATGTGACATTTTGTTCTTAGTGAAGCGACAGAATAATGAATGATACATATGGACATGCGAGGGAGAATCTGATCCCTTTCCAAATCACACTCGCCAAAGTGACCACCCATTAGCCACACTGTTAATAATGGATGAGGTGACGTTGTTCCAAGCCTCTGGAGTATGACATGTTGTATTTCTAAAGGGCTTTGCACATTTGAGTCTAAAGCTTAGACTATTTTTTTAAACTGGGAAAGAGTAAATGGTTTGTACTGTGCGAGACCGTTTCACTGTCTTTTTAGGGCAAAACACTTGTTATCAAAGTGTTAATTCAATTAATTAGTTCATGGCATGATGTGTTGCCAAATTGTTATTGTGCTCCCATGTGGAAATGATACAAAGGGAAAATGTCTCAAGCAATACTGATGATTTTACGCAAAAAAAAAAGTTCTCATAGAACAAAAGTATTCATAAATCTCAGTGGGAGGATCGTTTTGTGCCATATGAAACATCGTAGCTTGGCTGTCTAGCTACAAGAAAATATTGGTTTGATTTGTGACCACGGTTTATACTGTGGAGATAGACCATTCCAGGCACATGGGCTTTCTGATCGCTCATGTAAAAAAAAAAGACCTGAGCGGTTAAGCCTCAACAAGAAACTCGTCTGTTGTGTTGCTCAGTAACAGGAGCCATGCAGGTGCTTTATGCTGTAACTCAGTGATTTGTCTGTTCGTGACGTGTGTTTTTGTTTTTTGTCTCCTTCCAGACTCATACTAAGCACCTCCAATCCAAAATGAAATCTAGAATCGGCTTCCTATTTCACAACAAAGCCTCCTTCACTCATGATGCCAAACATATCCTCGTAAAACTGACTATCCTACCTATCCTCGACTTCAGCGATGTCATTTACAAAATAGCCTACAACACTCTACTCAGAAAATTGGATGCAGTCTATCACAGTGCCATCCGTTTTGTCACCAAAGCCCCATATACTACCCACCACTGCGACCTGTATGCTCTGGTTGGCTGGTCCTCGCTACATATTCGTCGCCAAACCCACTGGCTCCAGGTCATCTATAAGTCTTCGCTAGGTAAATCTCTGCCTTTTCTCAGTTCACTGGTCACCATAGCAAAACCCACCCATAGCACGCACTCCAGCAAGTATATTTCACTGGTCATCCCCAAAGCCAACACCTCATTTGGCCACCTTTCCTTCCAGTTCTCTGCTGCCAACGACTGGAACAAATTGCAAAAATCACTGAAGTTGGAGACTTGTATCTCCCTCACTAACTTCAAGCATCAGCTGTCAGAGCAGCTTACCGATCACTGCAGCTGTACACAGCCCATCTGTAAATAGCCCATCCATCCAACTACTTACCTCATCCCCATATTATTTATGTTTTTCTGCTCTTTTGCACACCAGTATTTCTACTTGCACATCCTCATCTGCACATCTATCACTCCAGTGTTAATTGCTAAATTGTAATTACTTTGCCACTATGGCCTATTTATTGCCTTACCTCCTTACTTAATTTGCACACACTGCATACAGATATTTCTATTGTGTTATTGACTGTACGTTTGTTTATCCCATGTGTAACTCTGTGTTGTTGTTTTTGTCACACTGCTTTGCTTTATCTTGGCCAGGTCGCAGTTGTAAATGAGAACTTGTTCTCAACTGGCCTATCTGGTTAAATAAAGGTGAAATTATTATTATTATTATTTTAAACCTTCCATCCTCTACATAACCTTTTCATTGGTCTTTCCTCTCACAAGAGACACCGTGGTCTGTATTATAAACAATTATAAACATTGTCTGCATCAGACACAAACACACTCATGGACACAAACGCACACAGCCCACACACACAGCCCACACACACAGCCCACACACACACACACAGTTCTAAGATACTACTATCTATATCTGCCTGAACTACCACTACTATCTCTGCCTCAACTACCACGTATCTCTATACATTGATATGGTAGTGGTAGTCCTTGTGTATAGCTTAATTATTGTGTTTTATTTGTATCTTTATTTAACACTGCATCATTAAGGAAGCGCATGTAAGTAAGCATTTCACAGTAAGGTCTACAGCTGTTGTATTCAGTGCATAATACAAATAACATTTGATTTGATCATTTTTTAGCCAGAGACATGTGGTTTCTTCAAGAGCAGAAAGTGTTGACATTTTTGGATGAAATGGCTGTCTAGTGAATAGACAGGAAACAACATTTAAACTTGACTCCATTCTCTGGACAGCTGTTAAGAATCAGTGTTTACCCTCCCATCTCTCTCCGCATCCCAAGGGTCTCGGGAGAAAACGTGCCGTGTCTAACTGCTTTGTGCACAACCAATGGGCACATCTGAGGACAAATCCATCCAGCCTTTTTAGAGCATGTGTTGACTATATGTCATGTAGTTGCTCAGTGCAAATACTGAAAATAGGGTATGAAATAAGGGTGTGGACACAAATGCACATTGAGTGATGTGAATGTTTGCTGCATAAAATAGCGCCTTATGTGCCAAATTATATTACAATTTTACACCAAGGATTTCATCAAAGGAAAATGTGATACCCCATGATGAATGGACTCTTGTGCAACATTATTGAAGTTTTATTTACCATTTTCCAAACTGTTAAAACCAATTAGCCTAAATATAATTTAATTTTGTGAAGCATGTTTCTAACTACAACTTAAAGGGGAAATCTGCCGTTGCTACATCCGTTTTTGGACTTATAAATTAATAATACAGACGTAGGATCTTAATTTGAGCACTCTTTTGTTGTTGCTGAGAATGTTCCTGCACCTCAGATGAGCTTTGTGATTTACACAAATTCACTGAAAACTCACACTAACACAGTTATATTAACACTATTGCACTTTTCATGTAGCCTACTTTTGGCCAGATAATAGCCTAACCACCAATCAAGCAACATTAAGGACTAAACGCTAAAATCCTGTTGCTGCAGGATTATTTTGGTGAGATGATATAGGTCAAATTAAGATCCCACATCTGTATACCCATTGATTCTTGAATAATAGCCTATAACTTAAAGGCCTCATGAGCTTAGTTCAACTGTTGTACCCCATCAGAACCTAAGATATAAGATTGTTTTTCTCCAATGTTTGTAAACAATACACATTTAAATGTTTTTTATACTGTTCAACATACCTTGTGTCAATTGAAGATTATCCTCAATACTGACAAATCTAAACTAATGGTGTTTTCTAAAACAAGAAATAGACCTCTGAACCGTTCACCTATTACTACATGTCAGGGCAAGGAGATTTAGGTTGTAACCTCATATAAATATCTTGGAATTTTAATTGATGACAGCCTCTCTTTTAAATTGCATATTCAACAACTTACAAAAAAATTGAAGCTGAAATTGAGATTTTATTTTGGGAATAAGGCCTGTTTTTCTTTTGAAGCCAGAAGGAGGCTAGTAATCAGCTACATTTATGCCTTTACTAGACTATGGGGATATTTTATATATGAATGCTTCCGCTCAGTGTTTGAGATCAATTGACACCATTTACCATGGCACTTTGAGATTTATTTTAAACTGCAAAACCCTTACGCACCACTGCACTTTGTATACCAGGGTTGGCTGGCCTTCTCTAGTCACTTGTAGGCTCAGGCACTGGTATACTTCCATTTACAAAGCCATTTTGGGTTTACTACCTTTTTATTTGGGCATTTTTATTGTTCAGAAATGTGGTGTGTACTCTCTTCGTTCGCTGGACTTTATCCTGCTAACTGTTCCAAATGTCCGAACTGAATTTGGTAAAAGGGCTTTTATGTACTTTGCGCCATCAACTTGGAACATCTTACAAAATACTTGTAAACTGGAAGAACTTTCCCGATTGTTATTTTTAAATCACTGATGAATGATCTTGAGACTGATTCCCTGACCTGTCAATGTTTTTAATTAGCTGTTTTTGATTTTGTTATACTATTATGAATTCTATGGTTTTTTATAGATTACTTGTAGTTTTTCATGTTGTTTGTCTGTAATTTTTGTAATGAAAAACAAACAAGCATGACATCTTCCTGAGTAGCCTAACTATAGTTAGGTCAACCAATAGAGGCCAAGTCTTGGAGTTGGTGTGTTGCTCATCTTCCTAACTGTGATGTTTTCACATCTTAAATGGTTTTCTATGTTTTATTTGTTCAGGCCTCAGGGGAGATCTTCTGAAAAAATATCTAATCGAGTAAATAAAGTAGGCCTAATTTATACAAGTTTTATTTCATAACAGTTATCATAACGCTTTGAAATAAAAACAAATTTAGGATGTGACTTGCTCGAGACGTGACACGACATTGCTCATTCCATTTCTTGAGCAGAACTGGTAGGAGGAAAGTGGTGTAATTCACAAGTCTTGGTTAGTTTCACAGTTCTATGAAAACGTTATGCTTTTTCATTAGACTTTATGATCTGATTGAACATTTATTTGAAGTGTACTGTGGTTAATAGAATATATCCCCAACCATTTGGTTAACATCCCCAACAAGTGCGTTTAAAAAAAAGGGAAAGGGAGGTAAGACCTGTGCCGTACAAAACCACAGTCACTGAACCAGACTTTTACTGAATGCTCAAAGTTATATGTGAAAAACAAAACAAGTCTCTGACTAGTTTGTTATGACAAAAACAAGATACATTTGAATAAGTAGCATTAGTCATAATTGGAGAGTATGGCACTGTTGTTTTCAGTGGCAATCGTCCTCCGTAGGGAAAAAGTATAAGTAAATGTCAACATGCAGTGCCATACTCTGGAGCAGGTTTTCATCAAGGATCTCTCTGCTCCGTTTATCTTTCCCTCGATCCTGACTAGTCTCCCATTCCCTGAAAAACATCCCCATAGCATGATGCTGCCACCACCATGCTTCACCGTAGGGATGGTGCCAGGTTTCCTCCCAACGTGACGCTTGGCATTCAGGCCAAAGAGTTCAATCTCGATTTCATCTGATCAGAGAATCTTGTTTCTCATGGTCTGAGAGTCCTTTGGGTGCCTTTTGGCAAACTCCAAGCTGGCTGTCATGTGCCTTTTACTGAGGAGTAGCTTCCGTCTGGGTGCTGCAGAGATGGTTGTCCTTCTGGAAGGTTCTCCCATTTCCACAGAGGAACTCCGGAGCTCTGTCAGTGTGACCATCAGGTTCTTGTTCACCTCCCTGACCAAGGCCCTTCTCCCTCGATTGCTCAGTTTGGCCAGACGTCCAGCTTTAGGAAGGGTCTTGGTGGTTCCAAACTTCTTCCATTTAAGAATGATGGAGGTCACTGTGTTCCTAGCACCTTCAATGCTGCAGACATTTTTTTGGTACCCTTCTCCAGATCTGTGCCTCTACACAATCCTGTCTCGGAGCTCTACGGACAATTCCTTTGGCCTCATGGCTTGGTTTTTGCTGTGGGACCTTATATAGACAGGTGTGTGCCTTTCTAAATCATGTCCAATCTATGGAATTTACCACAATTGGACTCCAATCATGTTGTAGAAACATTTCAAGGATGTTCAATGGAAACAGGATGCACCTGGTGATGCGTTGTGCAGACCACACCACCCTCTGGAGAGCCTTGCAGTTGACGGCGGTGCAGCTGCCGTACCAGGCTGTGATACAGCCCGACAGGATGCTCTCGATTGTGCATCTGTAAAAGTTTGTCAGGGTTTTGGGTGACAAGCCACATTTCTTCAGCCTCCTGAGGTTGAAGAGGCGCTGTTGCATCTTCTTCACCACACTGTCTGTGTGGGTGGACCATTTCAGTTTGTCTGTGATGTGTATGCCGAAGAACTTAAAACTTTCCATCTTCTCTACTGCTGTCCCTTCGATGTGGATAGGGGGCTGCTCCCTCTGCTGTTTCCTGAGGTCCACGATCATCTCCTTTGTTTTGTTGACATTGAGTGAGAGGTTGTTTTCCTGACACCACACTCCGAGTGCCCTCACCTCCTCCCTGTAGACTGTCTTGTTGTTGTTGGTGATCAAGCCCACTACTGTTCTGTCGTCTGCAAACTTGATGATCGAGTTGGAGGCGTGCATGGCCACACAGTCGTGGGTGAACAGGGAGTACAGGAGAGGGCTGAGCACACACCCTTGTGGGGCCCCAGTGTTGAGGGTCAGCGAAGCGGAGATGTTGTTTCCTACCTTCACCACCTGGGGACGGCCCGTCAGAAAGTCCAGGACCCAGTTGCACAGGGCGGGGAAGAGTCCCAGGGCCTCCAGCTTGATGATGAACTTGGAGGGTACTATGGTGTTGAATGCTGAGTTGTCGTCAATGAACATTGTTCAGATGGGATAGGGCAGTATGCGGTGTGATGGCTATTGCGTCATCTGTGGACCTGTTGGGCGATATGCAAACTGAAGTGGGTCTAGGGTGGCCGGTAAGGTGGCGGTGATATGATCCTTCACTAGCCTCTCAAAGCACTTCATGATCACAGAAGTGAGTGCTACGGGGTGGTAGACATTTTTTCACTTATCTTTGCCTTAGGTACAGGAACAATGGTAGCTATCTTGAAGCATGTGGGCACAGCAGACTGGGATAAGGATTGATTGAATATGTCCGTAAACACACCAGCCAGCTGGTCTGTGCATGCTCTGAGGACACGGTTAGGGATGCCGTCTGGGCCAGCAGCCTTGCGAGGGTTAACAGGTTTAAATGGTTTACTCACTTCAGCCACAGAGAAGGAGAAGGGGGAATGCAGTCTTTGTTAGCCAGCTGCGATGGCAGCACTGTATTATCCTCAAAGCGGGCAAAGAAGGTGTTTAGTTTGTCTGGAAGCGTGACGTCGGTGTCCGTGACGTGGCTGTTTTTGTTTTCGTAGTCCGTGATTTCCTGTAGAGCCTGCCACATACGTCTCGTGTCTGAGCCATTGAATTGCGACTCCACCTTGTCCCTGTACCGGCATTTCGCTAAATGAATCATGTAGAATAACTGGAACAGTAGAACAATGTAATGCATGTATTACTATGCTTATTCATGCACTAATCATGCAGGCCTAAGCATAACTCTCATTTTTCTCATATCACTACATAGACCTTACACACAGCACTGCATCTACTGATAGATGTAAAAAATAGACATCTTAAGTTGTTCAGCAATAATTAAAACTGTGGAAAAACAATGTCAGAGCACCAGAGATTGATAAGCAAGTTGCTGTAGGTTCTCATGCTGATATGGTTCTCCTCCTCTATCTCACAGTGAGTGGACACATGCGGATTTCAACCACGAGCCTCCCGAAACACAGCTCTGCTCCACCACCGAAGAGGACTACAAAGTCAAAGGTTTTCAGCCTTCCCTCCCTTCACCTCTAAAGGTCTACTTACTAGATCAATGATTTTCTATGAGCATGATTACAAAATACCCCTCTTTGTGAGACACATTGTTTTGGGACAAGCTAACTGTCTTCCTGTCTCTTGTATATGTACTGTAAACTTACATCAGTAGTATTCAACTCAAACTTCAACAGACTTCATTTCTAATGCATTCTTTGTTTGCTGTGATTAGGAGCATGACTACAAAGGCGATCAGGCAGTTACTTTTTGGAGTGAGAATCATCAGCACACACAGGTTGGTCTGATTATTCCATTACACCTCCATTTATACTGAACAAAAATATAAACGCAACATACAACAATTTCAATGATTTGACTGAGTTACAATTCATATAAGGAAATCAGTATATTAAAATAAATAAATTAGGCCCTGATCTATGGATTTCACATGACTGGGAATACAGATATGCATCTGTTGATCACAGATACCTTAAAAAAAAGGTAGTTGCGTGGATCAGAAAACTAGACAGTACTGTATCTGGTGTGACTGTACTGACAGTACTGTATCTGGTGTAATGTTAGTGGTCTCTCTGCTTTTGTGAAAGCATTTGTTATCCCGCTCTTCCTCTTATAAAAAGAGAATACAACAAATGTATTTAAGAGAGTTCCCACTTACCCAGACCTCAGTAAGACATTACATGAGCCTGTTACTAAAGCAAACATTTTCAAAAGCATTTTATTTACCTTATCAAGGTTAGAGGACCATAGCCTTATTCGGTTCATACTATTAGGTTCATACTCTGTGTGACCCACTCCTACCCCTGTATTTAATCTCTGCTGCACAATCTGTCTTATATTATCGCAATAAAACCATCTAAATATTATTGCACACTTGGCTCTTGAATTGTAATATTTGATGTCTGTTGATATGTAAGATATGAACCAATGAAAATCATTTTGCATATGTTTGTCATTTTGGTGTCATATTTGATTACTATTTACAAGCCTCGATTTTGAATTTGGTCTCAAGAAGACCTTCAAAAATACATCTTAGTAGATTCTGCCAATAGTGTTCAAAGAGCACAGCTGGTACAGGGTATTGTCCAATTCTGAATGAGATGCTGCATCTCATCCACTTTGACCCAGTTCATTTAAGCCTTTAAAAGAGGCAGAAGATACTGTAAAAATAGCATACATTGTCTGATAGTACTCAGTCTACACCAGACCCATATATTTAGAGCCAACTTTTCAAATTTTGTAGTTCTAGACATTTAATTACATAGCACTGTTTAAATATTCTTCTTGTAATGTTAATGGGGAGCTAACATGGCTGCCAGAGAATGTTGTAGTGTCATGTAAATGCATCATAATGCAGAAACCTCTCTAAATACATGGCTCTGGTCTACACAAAAGCTATTTTGAAATAAAAGCAAGAAAATGTCACTTACAGTATGTCACGTACTGTGTTTTTCCCATGTCTCAGGGTGTGACAGTGGTGAGTACCAGAAATACTCAGTACTCCTATCAGTGAACGCATGGATGACGAGCATATGCTGTACACACCTGAAAATGTACAGTTGAAGTCGGAAGTTTACATACACCTTAGCCAAATACATTTAAACTCAGTTTTTCACAATTTAACATTTAATCCTAGTAAAAAGTCCCTGTCTTAGGTCAGTTAGGATCACTACTTTATTTTAAGAATGTGAAATGTCAGAATAATAGTAGAGAGAATGATTTATTTCAGCTTTTATTTCTTTCATCACATTCCCAGTGGGTCAGAAGTTTACATACACTCAATTAGTATTTGGTAGCATTGTCTTTAAATTGTTTAACTTGGGTCAAATGTTTCGGGTAGCCTTCCACAAGCCTCCCCCAATAAGTTGGGTGAATTTTGTCCCATTCCTCCTGACAGAGCTGGTGTAACTGAGTCAGGGTTGTAAGGCCTCCTTGCTCGCACACGCTTTTTCAGTTCTGCCCACAAATTTTCTATAGGGTTGAGGTCAGGGCTTTGTGATGGCCACCCCAATACCTTGGCTTTGTTGTCCATAAGTCATTTTGCCACAACTGTGGAAGTATGCTTGGGGTCATTGTCCATTTGGAAGACCCATTTGCGACCAAGCTTTAACTTCCTGACTGATATCTTGAGATGTTGCTTTAATATAGCCACAGAATTTTCCTACCTCATGATGCCATCTATTTTGTGAAGTGCACCAGTCCCTCCTGCAGAAAAGCACCCCCACAACATGATGCTTCCACCCCCGTGCTTCACGGTTGGGATGGTGTTCTTCAGCTTGCAAGCTTTTTCCTCCAAACATAACAATGGTCATTATGGCCAAACAGTTCTATTTTTGTTTCATCAGACCAGAGGACATTTCTCGAAAAAGTACAATCTTTGTCCCCATGTGCAGTTGCAAACCGTAGTCTGGCTTTTTTATGGCAGTTTTGTTGCAGTGGCTTCTTCCTTGCTGAGCGGCCTTTCAGGTTATGTCGATATCGGACTCGTTTTACTGTGGATATAGATACTTTGTACCTGTTTCCTCCAGCATCTTCACAAGGTCCTTTGCTGTTGTTCTGGGATTGATTTGCACTTTTCGCACCAAAGTACCTTCATCTCTAGGAGACAGAAGGTGTCTCCTTCCTGAGCGGTATGGCGGCTGCGTGGTCCCATGGTGTTTATACTTGCGTACTATTGTTTGTACAGATGAATGTGGTACCTTCAGGCGTTTGGAAATTGCTTCCAAGGATGAATCAGACTTGTGGAGGTCTACAATTCTTTTTCTGAGGTCTTGGCTGATTTTTTAAATTTTCCCATGATGTCAAGCAAAGAGGCACTGAGTTTGAAGATAGGCCTTGAAATACATCCACAGGTACACCTCCAATTGACTCAAATTATGTCAATTAGCCTATCAGCCATGACACCATTTTCTGGAATTTTCCAAGTTGTTTAAAGGCACAGTCAACTTAGTGTATGTAAACTTCTGACCCATTGAAATTGTGAAATTATAAGTGAAATAATCTGTCTGTAAACAATTGTTGGAAAAATTACTTGTGTCATGCACAAAACTATAGTTTGTCAACAAGAAATTTGTGGAGTGGTTGACAAATGAGTTTTAATGACGCCAACCTAAGTATATGTAAACTTCTGACTTCAACTGTACTTGTTGCGAGCATTGGACATATCATGCATTTTATGAACAGTGATATTAAATTGTTTCCACTATGCTATATAAGACAAATTATGTCAAGTCTCTGTACCACATATGGTATAACTTTTGTTCATCAAGCATTTGCTCCACTGCAGTGGTTCCATAGCCAAGCAATTATGTAGATACAATACAATAAAACATTAGTGAGAATACATTCTAGATCGCAATTTAATTGAAAGCCGTAATAATGCTTAATCATGTTCTTATGATTTGTGTAAGTTCTGCACATGATTTAACACAACTAGACAGATGAAAGGCATTGGATTGTGACTATATCCCAGGGTTATTATCTCCTTGTTGAATTACAGTTGTTATCTTTTTATTCATACCAGGGCTTTGTATCAATACAATTATCAGCATGTTTGTTCTTGCTGTTATTTTTGCTTGTAGGTTATTTTTTCTCCACTTATGCGGTCTCATTTTGCAACCCCAAATTACCACAATTGAGCACTGCTGAATAACAGAAAGCAACATTTTCCTCTTTCTCCTGCGCTAGGCAAAAATGGATCTGGCTATTGACCTTCGACAAATGACAGAAGCCAGACATTTTCTTAGACGAGGAAACTGTTTATCCACCTTTAGGAACAAGAGAGGCACACAGAAGCCTCCACTGTACCGATGTCAGACATACTGATGTTCATGCAGCCACCTTACATCAGAGAGCAGGGCTCGATTCAAATACGTGTTCTGTTGATCAGAGGACAATTTTACATGGTGTTACTCTCTCCTCTCCCTTTCAGCAGAGATTAGGAGGAGGTAGCTATGGCAACAAGTAATTTTAGACTACATTTATGCAGCTTTTTTCCCAAACATTTCAGTACCTCATGGGATTAGATGGGGAAACAATTGGTGTCTGAAACAGATGCCATTTAGCTACTTACTGCCAAGTGAAATATATTGCCACCTAATTTCAATTAAATGTGATTATGTAAATATTCCCTTCTTTGAGTAAAAGTGACTACTCATTTTCCCCTTGGTTAGATTAATAATATATGTTGATCTATCCATAAATGTACCTCTGTTTAGGTTTATAAATGATGTATTACAGTACTTACATCACTGTATTCCCCTGTGAAAGGGAATACTGCTCTGCTTAAAATGGATGTGGAAGCTTTTGTCAGGGACCAATTGTGAACATACCTGCAGTGCAAATTCAGTCAGTGCATTCCCCATCAAAAGCTCACTTCTAAGTTGTTGTTGTCTATCCTCCCAAGCAGCATAAAAAAATGCTAGTGAAATTCTTCTCCCTCGCTTCAAAAAGATTAAACCAGGAGCCCTTGTTGACTCAACAATAGGTAACATTTATCCTTAATTAATTCTACAGTAAAAGTCAGTCTATGGCAAATAAATTGTACATTTATACGCACACACGTACAGACTAGCAAATTGTACACACCCTGAAAGGGAAACATAAGTGATTATAGTCTTATGAGACACTGTTACTTGGTTGATAAGTGAATTGGAGCGGCTGAACATTTAGTACTGTTAAGGGACCCACCACCTCCTCACTTCATTGTGCGCCTTGCTAACGGGCACATTCAGTGTGACAGTAGAGCTGAGGGGAGTGGGTGGCCGGTAATTACGACTCAGGCCCAGAGGGAAGCTGTTCCCCGCAGAGATGAAGAGACACACATGATGCCATGCCACAGGTGATAATGGACTGGTGATGTCATTGCAGCTTAACACAATTGCATCCTGCACCCCCTGATATTGGCTGTCATTTCTTGATTAACTGTTGCTTTTGAATGAGCTTCTTCTCATCTTTGACATGCAAAAGTGCATTGTACGTGTTTTTAATGTGCAGGTTTTGACAACGTTGCAATGTGAAAAGACAGGATTTATCCTTTAGGTTTGTAACACTGTCAGACAATGCAAATACTAGGCTATGGATGATTGTATCATGGGCCTTTGGTTGAATAAAATAAAGAAAAATTTAACACTAATTAGCTTGGCAGAACTTCTGTTAATTCATTTGTGAAATGCAATATATTAAAGTGGTACGCTAAAATTACAATTCAGGCTCTCTAAGGTACCATAGCAATTTCAACAGATGGGCCCGTTCAAGATTCCCAACAGGTTATGCTGTGTGCATACAATTGGTTGGATTTCCCTTCAACTTCAATAGCATACACTTTCATTCTTAAAAAAGACAAATCATTCAAGAAAGTTCTTACATTTTTAGAGGACGGCATAAGGAAACTTAATTCAGTAGGAGTTAAATCTAAAAGAAAATATTTGGTTAAGCATTATCAGGGGAATTTGGCCCAGTTCTAAAAGTTCTGACATGCAGCCAGAAATAAGTAATTAGCTGGCTACAAGGAATGTCCCCCTTATACCGTCAATCATGACACTTCAAAGTGTTATTGTTTTGATCAAAAGGACATTAACAGTGCAGTGCACAGACCCACACAGGACTATGAAAACACACTAGGTTAAACCATAAATAATATTCTCTGAACAATGATTTGTTGTGTTTTACTCCGTTTATTGAACAAAATATCTTACAATATCTTGGATGTACATATATACATATATCATCTTGTACTGTATGACATCTCTGTGGAACTCTAACCTCTGCATTGACATTGATCATTACACTGTGCCCATCTGTTATGAACGCTGTATGGACTATTAATACATCATTGACTTCCAAACACATTATACAAATCTTGATATAAAGCACAAAAAAATATGAATTCATCATCATCGAAAAGTACTCACTCTCAGGACAGAAAGATTCTTCATACAAAACATCTTTACAACTTTTTGCAGTTACCGTACACAGGTATTAAACATACCATTAAACATCCCTTCTTTTCGTACTTTAGGAGGGTATCACCTTTAGGACTTATTCTAAAACAAATAAAGCAGTGGCTGGCTGTGCCACTGTGTGGCCTCCTGTGTGTTTGGCTCCAATGTGAGTACAGCAGCGCCTCTCAAATAACGTACACGTCAGTCTTCTCCCCCTGAAGCCAATAGGTTCTCATTTTGCCTTTGCCCTGGAAAAACACAGAAATCAATAGGTGTCATCAATGGAGACGAGTGATGGCTACACAAAAGGGCTTCTCTTCCTTAAAGGGTGACCCTGACATCTGCAGGTCCTGTTAGAACCCATCTGACATCCCTAGAGAGTATTACTACTCCACATAACCAGATATTATGGTTCTCTTTCATTTTGACAGGAGAGCACGGACATCTTTTCTTCACGACACTCGTAATCTGAGAGGCCCAGAGCTCCACATCTACTGACATGCAATGCATTCTTCCACCAAGAGATAGAATAAACAGGATGGGAATCACAAGACCACATTTACCATTCTTTCATATTCCTTTGTCTATTAAACAATACTCAATACGTGAAGCCATTAAAGATAACGCTGACAACACATTCATTCCTCTTCGTGGCCTCACCTTCATTTCCACGTCTCCTCTTAACTGGAGATCAAAATAGCCAAACTCATCCAGCACTTCTTTGGTGGCTGAGGAAAGGTGGATCCTCAAGGCTGTGAAACACATCAATGAGACAAGAGACACATCACAGTGAGTGTTTTGCAGGGAGTGACACCCAGTTGCATTACATGCAAGCATTTACCCTCTGCCATATGCACTGGGGCAGACAATAACAATCATAATAGACACGCATACTGTACGTTAACCAAGTAGATCTGTCTATGTTAGGTGGTCAAAAGTAGAAAAGAACAATGAAATTCCTTCCTGGTGCTATGGATATAGTGCCTAGAAACAACTGTGGACAGTGCAGTCCCAGAGGTGATTCCTACCACTATAGGATATTTGATGGTATACAGTTTTATCACTACGGATGTGACATGGGTATAAGTGTTATTAACTATTTATCAATGGACGTGAAAGCACACAGCAGGAAATGGGCAGGAAGGGAGTGGGTTAATCAATAACGTGATGATTCACTCACAAAACCTCCTGGCTGGCACAACACAGTGGCTCCCTACCACCACACCAGTTAAGAACAGCTGCCAGTAATACCAGTCCAGATAATCACTCTTAAACTACGATGACAACCTCCATCCTGTCTGTTGCTTTGTGACTATAAATATCCCATTCCCTGTCTACTTTATGCATCCCTTGACGTTTACGTTTCTTACAGGGACGTACGTGCAAAGAGCTAGTCCACAATTTGTACAATTGGATGGTCATGGACTCTCAGACACAAGATATCAGTCAGATTTAGTTAAGACAAATAATGACGGTGAACCAGTCTTTCACAACACCATTGCATGAGACCAATACAACAGGGAATACTCGGTGGACGAACAACCACAAAATCCAAATCCGAGCAAATACCACATAAATAACAAATAACGAGTACTTAGTAGTCAGTGTGTCAACTGAAACATGTTTATTTTTCCCCAATTGAATTCTAGAATGTGACCATTGTTCCATGCAGCAGCATTTCGTTCAAATATTTATTTATTTAAGAAGCGCTGACAGCCACTAAAATAGAACAACAGAGATCCGAATCTGACACTCACCCTCTCCATTCGATTCCATCCGAGACGCTGTGTTGACAGTATCTCCAAATAAACAATATCTGGGCATTTTCAGACCCACCACCCCAGCACAGACAGGTCCTGAACAGAAGAAAGGCAGTGAATTATACTGGAAATATACTCCATGGAAAACCATCATTTAGATAAAGTAGCATTTCTTTCATTACCAGAACCTCACATGATAAGTTGAGTGTACTTAAAAGCATGAAAGATTAGATTGAACTCAAACAACGCATGCAAAAAATGATGGGATTTGAGCACCTCCCACGCAGACTGTTGAAAGACCTATCAGTGATGTTCATGTCAAGTGTTTGAATAAGAATATACTGTACATTCTGCCTGCATGAGATAATGTCCGAGAGCTAATGGACAACAAAAAAAAACAGAAAAGCTTTACCTGATACGCCTGTACTTGTTCAAATATTGTCAATAATGGAGAAATTGCCAGAGATTTCTCAACTGAAATACAGTATGTCCTGAAACCTAAGATATTGTAATCAACGGTCATAACCATTCACAACAGTTTATAAAAATGACTGAGCAAAAGCCCTATGTGATCATGAAGCAGGAGTAGACAGGATACGTAAGTGGGCAATTGAATCACAGATGAGTTCTTGGCTAGTTGACTATTTGCAATAGTGATAAAAACAAAACGTTTTATCATTTAAACATTTTTACTCAATAGGGGTCTCAACTTACTGTTGAGAGTTAGAATAATAGAATGTGCCATTTCAAAACATGGTTGTGCATCAGCGATCACATAATTAGCCCATATCAGCAAATAAAATTGTATTGTTAAGTTAGTCTAGCGGCCAGCTATCTAAACTTGTAGTCAGTTATCATATTAAAAACTGCAAACATTTTCCTCCACCCTATGGAAAAACATGTAGAATTGCATGAAATGAGTTAGAAAATTGCAATATCTTCTCCACGCCCAATGGCAAAACAAGTACAATTGCAGGAAATGTACTTTAAAACCCATGAGGCACTGCAGCCCCTCATGAGTACCATTTTTTTTGTGGCCCCCACCTCCATCAAAG
Source organism: Oncorhynchus tshawytscha (assembly GCF_018296145.1). Taxonomy (NCBI): domain Eukaryota; kingdom Metazoa; phylum Chordata; class Actinopteri; order Salmoniformes; family Salmonidae; genus Oncorhynchus; species Oncorhynchus tshawytscha. The sequence continues at coordinate 21,451,015 of NC_056461.1, forward strand.
TTGCCCTTACCCGATTTAAGCTATTTGTCATAGAATTAAATAAACTGACAATGGCTAGGGGCCAGATCATATAACATTTAGGAGGTATTGAAAGATTGAACTTTTATGATTTATTCAAGTTTTTTAGGCGGTAACTATGTAGAAGCCAAGGATAAGGGAGAAGGATTGGGCAGTGCCCAAAGACACAGATTAATTCAACTGGACACAAACTTCTTTTTTTTAAACTGCCAGCTTCCTACACTAGTTAAGCATAACACATTTTAACAATAATTCCAAACTCCATGTGAAATGATACCTGTGTGGATTCCTATCCTTAGCCGTAGCTGGTCTTGGGGTCTGTGTCGAATCTTGAATGTTTTCACCTGTTCTAGTAAGGCTAATGACATCCCAGCGATCTCTCTTGCGTGGAGTTTACCATTCCTTACCGGAAGCCCTGACACCACCATGTACGCATCACCAATGGTCTCCACCTGAGATATACATGACAACATGTCAGCAGGTAAAACAGGTGATTATATCACTGGTTGAAAATAACGAAAAACATGATTACTCCGACTTACCTTGTACACATCAAAATTATCGATGATGGCATCAAAGCAGGTGTAAAGATCATTCAGCACCGTCACAACCTACGGAGAATTTAGAAAGACTTTAGGTACAGTACTCAGGTAAACTAGAAACAGTTGTTCACGGTTAAAACGCTCAGAAACACCACTACTAAAAGCATATTACCGTTACTCTTCTGCTCCCTCAGTCTCTATTTCAGAAATACTTATTTAGCTAGTGGCAAACTTTTGTGAAACAAAGCCATTTCAAATAAAGTGTCCAAAGATAGTAAATTCCACTTTGTGCGTTCATGAGGCATGTTCCATTTGGTTTGCCCCTGTGATTGACGGAGATGTGGTTCTGCATGAACTCCCAATGGTTCCTCCAGTCAGATGAAAATATGTCTGTCTGTTCCCCCGCCTTGGGCCAGTTCCCAGAACCTCAGATTACTGAGAAATGCATTTGCATGAGTAAAACAATGCAACAGACTAAATACTGGGAACACATTTTCAAAAAAAGGATTCAGAATTTTAAGATAAATAATTACGTAAAATATCAGCTGTTTATTCAAAAAGAGATATGAAGTGTTTCATGTTCTCATTCGTCAAACGACTGTTTCACTATTGTAATGCCCCTGAGTAGCTATTAGTTAGGAGATTCAGTGTGCTCATGGAGAGAGAAATGGGGTTCAGAAAACTATTTCAGTGCTAGTTTATACATTCTTTATTTCACCTTTATATAACCAGGTAAGCCAGTTGAGAACAAGTTCTCATTTACAACTGCGACCTGGCCAAGATAAAGCAAAGCAGTATGACACAAAGAACACAGAGTTACACATGGGATAAACAAATGTACAGTCAATAACACAATAGAAAAATCTATATACAGTGTGTGCAAATGTAGTAAGATTAGGGAGGTAAGGCAATAAATAGGACATAGTGACAAAATAATTACAATTTAGCAATTAAACACTGGAGTGATAGATAGTGCAGAAGATGAATGTGCAAGTAGAGATACTGGGGTGCAAAGGAGCAAAAAATATATAACAATATGGAGATGAGGTAGTTGGGTGGGCTTTTTACAGATGGGCTGTGAACAGGTGCAATGATTGGTAAGCTGCTCTGACAGCTGATGCTTAAAGTTGGTGAGGGAGATAAGACTCTAGCTTCAGTGATTTTTGCAATTCGTTCCAGTCATTGGCAGCAGAGAACTGGAAGGAAAGGTGGCCAAAGGAGGAGTTGAGCTTTGGGGATGTCCAGTGAAATATACCTGCTGGAGCATGTGCTGCTATGGTGACCAGTGAGCTGAGATAAGGCGGGGCTTTACCTAGCGAAGACTTATAGATGACCTGGAGCCAGTGGGTTTGGCGACGAATATGAAGCGAGGACCAGCCAACGAGAGCATACAGGTCGCAGTGGTGGGTAGTATATTGGGCTTTGGTGACAAAATGGATGGCACTGTGATAGACTGCATCCAATTTCCTGAGTATAGTGTTGGAGGCTATTTTGTAAATTATATTGCCGAAGTCAAGGATCGGTAGGATAGTCAGTTATTATGTTTACCAGCATGAGTGAAGGATCCTATGTTGCGGAATAGGAAGCCGATTCTAGATTTAATTTTGGATTGGAGATGCTTAATGTGAGTCTGGAAGGAGGATTTACAGTCTAACCAGACACCTAGGTATTTGTAGTTGTCCACATATTCTAAGTCAGAAACGTCCAGAGTAGTGATGTTGGGCGGGTGCGGGCAGTGATCGGTTGAAAGGCATGCATTTAGTTTTACTTGCATTTAAGAGCAGTTGCAGGTTGTGGAAGGAGCGTTGTATGGCATTGAAGCTCGTTTGGAGGTTTGTTAACACAGTGTCCAAAGAAGGGCCAGAAGTATACAGAATGGTGTCGTCTGCGTAGAGGTGGATCAGAGAATCACCAGCGGCAAGAGCGACATCATTGATGTATACAGAGAAAAGAGTCGGCCCAAGAATTGAACCCTGTGGCACCCCCATAGAGACTGCCAGAGGTTCGAACAACAGGCCCTTCGATTTGACACACTGAACTCTGTCTGAGAAGTAGTTGGTGAACCAGGCGAGGCAGTCATTTGAGAAACCAAGGCTGTTGATTCTGCCGATAAAAATGCAGTGATTGACATTTGAGTCGAAAGCATTGTCCAGGTCGATGAAGACGGCTGCACAGTATTGTCTTTTAACGATGGCGGCTATGATATCGTTTAGGATCTTGAGTGTGGCTGAGGTGCATCCATGACCCGCTCGGAAACCAGATTGCATAGTGGAGAAGGTACGGGGGATTCGAAATGTTCAGTGATCTGTTTGTTATCTGTAGTTGAAGTTTCAGATGGGCGTATCATTATTTGTTAAACCATTTTGACTTAATCTAATATTTAATTATATACAGTACCAGTCAAAAGTTTGGACACACTTACTCATTCAATATTATTATTTCATTTTTTATTACTATTTTCTACATTGTAGAATAATAGTGAAGACATCAAAACTATGAAATAACACATATGGAATCATGAAGTAACCAGACAAGTATTAAACAAATCAAAACATATTTAATTATTTGAGATTCTTCAAAAGCAGCCACCTTTTTGAATTTAATTCCATTTATTTTGAGCTACAGACATTTACAACAATGTGGACCCAGAGGATATCAAAGTATTAATTAAAATGCTTATTTCCAAAGTGGTCCTTGATAGTAAAACAATAACACGATTAAAAGAGAAGACAAAAATACAAACAACCATAAATACATTCATGTATATTGACATCCTAAAAAGTGTCACTTTTCACTGCACTTCTCCCTAACCTTAAAAATCAACCATATTCATTTCACATTATAACAATCTATTAACTGCACATCGCATCGATCCTTCAAATAAATACACCAAACCAGCATTAGGGGCACAAGGGGCAGTGGGGTAGTTTCCCTTACTTGGACAACCTTCACCAAATTAGACAACGATGCCTGCTTTTTAAAGCAATTTTTACTTTTTATTTGCTTTATCTCCAAGGGAAGGCTATTACATAGACAAATGCCTGTATGGAAAAAGTGCTCCTCGCAGTTCTGTTTACTTTTGCGATTTTTAATGTGGTCAAAAAGGTGGATAAGGCAAGTATCAGTGGAATGAGCTATTGTAGTAAAGCCAGATTGTAGATCATAAAGTAGTTTGTGCTCAAGAAGGTATCCCTCAAGTTGATTAAAAAGAAATCTCTCAATAACTTTGGATGAGTTGCTAAGGATTGACACAGGCCTGTAGATTCCTACATTTGTTTTACTGCTCTTCTTGTGGAATGGAACCACCCGGGCTATTTTGAGATCCTTGGGAAATGTACCACTACTAATAGAAAGGTTTACAATATGTGTTATCATTTTAGCATTGACAAAAGCACTATCCTTTATGATTCTTGGCAGGAAGATTATCCAGCCCAGTTGCTTTGTTTGTGCAAATAATTTGTGATACCTTTGCTATGGTAAAAGTTATTAATGAAAGACTGGCCAGTGTCCAGAGCAGATGGGTAACTTCTTAACCAGAGATGAGGCTATAGTAAAAAATGTGTTAAATTAATTTGCAACCTGTGCCTGGTCATAACATAAAACATCATTAATATCCAGGCCAATACTACAGGATTTTACCTTATGGGGATTTTTTAAGCCAATGTCCTTTAAAATTTTCCACAGTTTAAGGGGCTGATGTAAGTTGTCAGTAACGGCATATACCCTTTGCTTTGATGACAGCTACTGTATGCACACTCATGGCATTCTCTCAACCAGCGTCATGAGGTAGTCACCTGGAATGCATTTCAATTAACAGGTGTGCATGGTTAAAAGTTAATTTGTGGAATTTCTTTCCTTAATGCGTTTGAGCCAATCAGTTGTGTGGTGACAAGGTAGGGGTGGTATATATAGGATTGCCCAAGTTGGTAAAAGACCAAGTCAATATTATGGCAAGAACAGCTCAGAGAAACAACAGTCCATCATTACTTTAAGACATGAAGGTTCGTCAATCCGGAAAATGTAAAGTTTCTTCAAGTGCAGTCGCAAAAACCATCAAGCGCTATGATGAAACTGGCTCTCATGAAGACCGCCACAGCAAAGGAAGACCTTAGTTACCTCTGCTGCAGAGGATACGTTCATTAGAGTTACCAGCCTCAGAAACTGCAGTCCAAATAAATGCTTCACAGAGTTCAAGTAACAGACATCTCAATATCAACTGTTCAGAGGAGACTGTGTGAAAATCAGGCCTTCATGGTCAAATTGCTGCAAAGAAACCACTACTAAAAGACACCAATAAGAAGAAGCCTTGCTTGTGCCAAGAAACACAAACAATGGACATTTTTCGTTCCATTTGAGATTTTTGTTCCAACCGCTGTGTCTTTGTGAAACAGAGTAGGTGAATGTATTATCTCTGCATGAAGCATCGAGGAGATGGTTTGATGGTGCTTTGCTGGTGAAATGGTCAGTGATTTATTTAGAATTCAAGGCACAGTTAACCAGCATGGCTACCACAGCATTCTGCAGCGATACGCCATCCCATCTGGTTTGTGCTTAGTGGGACTATCATTTGTGTTTCAACAGGACAATGACCCAACACCCCTCCAGGCTGTGTAAGGGCTATTTGACTAAGAAGGAAAGTGATGTAGTGCTGCATCAGATGACCTGGCCTCCACAATCACCCGACCTCAACCCAATTGAGATGGTTTGGGATGATTTGGACCGGAGATTGAAGGAAAAGCAGCCAACAAGTGCTCAGCATATGTGGGAACTCCTTCAAGACTGTTGGAAAAGCATTCCAGGTGAAGCAGGTTGAGAGAATGCCAAGAGTGTGCAGAGCTGTCAAAGGCAAAGGGTGTCTACTTTGAAGAATCTAAAATATGTTTTGTTTAACACTTTTTTGGTTACTACATGATTCCATGTGTTATTTCAAAGTTTTGGTGTCTTCACTATTATTCTACAATGTAGAAAATAGTACAAATAAAGAAAAACCTATGAATGAGTATGTGTCCAAACGTTTGACTGGTACTGTATGTTAACTAAATAGAGCACTAAATGGTTGATGAGATACCTGAACCTCAAAGCCACACTAATGTTAAATAATACTCTGCGTTCTGTAGTCTTAATTAAATAGATCATTGACCTGAAAATCATGGGTAGAATAACTGACATTCAATATACTGTATTACACTGCTACTAAAAGCTAGTGGATGGATTCTTAGCTCTGGGCTATATGAACATTCATTTGCTGAAAGGTAGATGTATGACTGTTCTTGTAAGTAGCTTTCTGCTGGATGTATAGAATTGATCAGTCTGGGTAAAAAAAAACAGTGGTCCTTCAACTGGTTTTGCCTCGGAACCCAAATTGAACCAGGTTGTCTCAGTTGCGATACAATATTTACATCATGAAAAATAATTGGCAAAATACAATCTGGAAAACAAATTTTTATGCTACACAGATAGTAAATGTAGCAATTACATGACAAGGGAACAACATTCCCACCTCTTTCATTGTCAATAATACAATTTTGCCCATATTCATGGTAAAGAATGTTAAACTTACTGGCTTGAGACCAGAAAATTAACCAAAATAGTGCTGCTAACAGCACTATATTGAAAATATTGTGATTGAAGACTTTTTGTTCTCTAAATCAAGTTATTTTAAAAAGTAACCTCATCATTTCTACACACTTTCTACTTGATTTACGTTGCTTCAATTCAGAATGCAGTATTTTTAAAATGATTATGTTTTTTTTACTGACACCCGCAAGCCACTCAAAGCCTCCCGCAACGCACCAGTGTAGAATCGCTGCTGTAAAGTATCTTCACAACTTTAGAAGAAACACTCCAGTAACACCATCTTAATTCCTGGCACAAGTTGCATCAAGAAAAAAACCTGGTTCCTCTGGATACATTTCAGAGTTCTGAATGACCAAAATGTTATTTGGGGGAAAAACAACATGTTGGGGCACTGCACGTAAAACCATTGAGACCATTACAACCATCCCATAGGCCTTTCATCGTCATACAGTACATTTAGACCCTGTTGAAGGGTCTCTCAATGATATGAGTGGTCTTGAAATCTTCTTCATCTGAGAAAGAAATTCCATTGCAGCTATGGCATCCAGTGACTCAACAATGCGTCAATATGCTCTCAGCTCTCAGTACTATTTTGAGTTGTGGCCTCAGTGTGGGAATGCTTTATACTAGGAGACATACGGTAGGTGCTCTAATAGGCTCTGTGAGGTTACGTAAGTGACAAAGAAGCTCCTCTTCACATTCTCTTCTTTTCTTATAATGAGCTTTTGGATCAACATATATTTAAACTTTCATGTCAGCTACCTCGGAGTGTCTTGGGAGAGAGTTGACATTGTAGTCATTTAGCAGACACTTTTATCCAACGCGACTTAGAGGAGCAGTTAGGGTTAAAAGCCTTGCTCAAGGGCACATCAACTTGATTTTTTTACCTAGTCGGCTCGGGATTAGAACCAGCGACCTTTCGGTTACAACATTCTTATCCTCCCGAGTGGCGCAGCGGTCTAAGGCACTGCATCTCAGTGCTAGTGGCGTCACTACAGACCCTGGATACGATTTCAGGCTGCATCACAACCCGCTTTGATTGAAAGTCCCATAGGGCGGTGCTCAATTGGCCCAGTGTCGTCCGGTTTGGCCGGGGTAGGTCGTCATTGTAAATAAGAATTAGTTCTTAACTGATTTGCCTAGTTAAATAAAGGTTCAATAAATATAAACACCACCCATACAGGAAGTCTAATTTCCCCCGGTGAATTAATACTTTGACTCAATAAATATTGAGTGCATTTTACTTAGCAAAACTAACTGCACATACATATGGTATTCAAAGTCGGGGTCGACACATTTAAAAAACAAATAATACACACACACACAGTCACACACAGTCACACACACACACAGTCACACACAGTCACACACACACACACATATATATGAAAGATAGACAAATAAGTAAATGTATTTATTGGCTCTCTTAATTTGGATAAGAGAGAAGAAAATGATCATTTTTTGATGTAAAAATTTTAATCTACCGATTTTATTTATGAGTCATTTGATTTGGGGTGGGATCCCAAGAAATTATAGCAAAAAAACAACAAAAAAAATGAGGCTCCCGATAAAAAAGTTTGAATACCATTGTGTAAGGTATGTAATCTGATGTTGGTTAGTAGTGGATATCTCTACGAACAGTTGTTTACCTGCAGTGGTGTACTCTCAGCTGACATTGATGTGAAGCCTACAATGTCACTGAAGTAGATTGTCACACTGTCAAATGCCTCCGCTTGGACCGTCTCCCCTCGCTTTAGCTGCTCTGCTACTGAGCTGTGGATAAGAGAACACAAATTTAGTTAAACAATGCAGAGTGAAATGCTAATACAGACCTATGAATCAACAGTGACAGTAAGCTTGGCAGCTACGGTCCACAATGAATAAGGGAAGCTATAGTATAAGCAGATCCTAACAGTATCACTTCCTTTCCATGAATATTTTAAAGGACAGTAATTACATTAAAGAGCCAGGGGCACAGTGTAGCACTAGTAGCTAGGTTAACCCAGGACTCTAGTCAAATAGGCTGAATTCTGCAGTGAGAGAAGGTATCGCTCCGTTTTCTCAGGCCCTTTTCTGCCTGTCAAAAGGGCTTAAGGTTGGGGGGAGACATTTGGGCAGACAATGGGATGGTAAATGAGTGTGACTACACCACTGAGACAGACAGCTTAAATAGACTGAGGACATGGCTTGTCATTTGCTGCTTTCGTATTATCAGAGGTGCTTAACCCCCCTATCACATTTCTCCTCCTAGTTCTGGTTAATGAGAAGTTTGCTTGTCAGCTCCCATCTTGCCTTGCCCTTTCATCTCCTCTCTGCTTACGTAACTGTAAATGTGTATATTTCAAAAAAAGTGTGAGATAGAAGTGAAAGCTGATGCACTCTTCCACGCCGTGGAATTTAAACAATGAATAGGTGGAACGGCACAACACAGAAAATAGTCTAATTTTCTCTGTTTGATAATCAGAAGTTCAGATGTATAAACATAATAGTGCAAGAGGAGAATCCAAATAATAATTATTCTGACTGTGGCAAGATCTGGTAAAGTAGATTTTCGGCTTTTCTCTTCTCCTCCAGGTAGGCTTGCGTTCGTTCCTCTACCAGGTTCTCCAGGTTGTTGGCGTACTGCTCCATCCTGGACAGCAGGTTGTTCAGAATACTGGTACTTCCCTCCCTGTGACACAAACAGACAGAAAGATGACATACCCATTCATTTGTTGACATTCTAAATGAAAAATCTTTCCATTCCATTAACCTCACCTAATATGGTCTATTCAATGTGTATTTCAGAACTGACTTCATGGTCGTACTTTTCAGACCCTTTGTCTATACAGCACAGTGATTGAGTCATTCAGGGCTATACTGTAGCTGTCCAGTACTGTACACTCAGTGTTTGGAATCTTTCCCACATCTCTAATGGGTCATAGATCATACACCCACATGTAGAGGAACACGACGCTAAATCAAGACATTAAATACAGACGGTGGTAAATAGCAGTGCATCAAGGGTAATCACGTGAAGGATACACAGCTTACTCTCTTAAAGTACACGATAGACTGGCCCCGGCCCTGAATCATAAGGATTGTCACTGAGGACTGAGGACCCATAGGAGGGGAGAGATTTCACATTCTTTACCCAGCCGAATGGTTATCATAATAATCAAGGTCACTTACAGAGAAGTGAATTCAGCCATTTGTAATACACAAAGTGAGAGCCCCTTATGTGGGCTACATCAGATCGTTTACGACACTGATTACTAAAGACCCTGTTTGTTCTTGTGTCCTTCAGCCAGGGTTTCACACACCAAAAATAACACGCCATCAGCCACTACGCCAATAAATTATATTTACGGAATGAAATGAAGTGCTTCTGAGAGGTATCAATCATGTCTCTCTTACCTCAGGCCAGTGGAATTGGCCAGAAGTATCACTGAGGCTAGCGATGCAAGTGGCTATATGTTAACGTGACAGACAGACCGATCCAGAGCCCTGCTTTGAGCCACACGGCCAAGCCGCCAGTCAATATAATGAACCACAACCTGTGTTGTGATCTCCCTGTCACAACTGTCAGAATTCAAACGGAGTACGTCTAACTCGCCAAAACAAACAGCCTTTGTACTTGTAAGAAATACAGAAGCGTTGAATGACATGAAAACAGTTCTGCAGCAAGGGGACACATCTGATAGTGGGGGTGTTGTAGGGAAAAGGAATATGGCCCTGAAAGCTTGATCCGGTGACAAAACAAACACCAGGGTCTGATTTCCTCCCACAGCTCATAAAGCACTTGGTTTTCTTGGTTGCAGAGGTCACTCCACATCTTCAAGGTTTTCTGGATTTTGATCAGCAGGTAGATCACATATTTCTCCTTCTGTGACAGGTCTGCCCAGCTCAAGGGAACACGCACCCACACAGAAACCAAAATATGCATCTGAATAATGCATGGGGTAGGCCATGAAGAACAACAAGATAAATATAAACTCCACACTTGTGGAGGATGAAGACTTCCTATCGCTCTGATCTGAAATTATTTGTGTGTGATAAGCAGCACCACTTTCTTTCATCTTATTTATATTAATGCTATTCCCTTTTCTAGCATCTCTTGATAATATCAACTTCTTTCAATTATATCCTCCATTTTCCTTTTCAAGCTTCTTGATAAAAATAAATCCAAAGAAAATATGATCTACATGGAGGAGCTAGGCAGCCATTTTGGGGCATGGTGGTGATCGGTGCTCACTTGTTGAGTTTGGTGATGTAGATCTTGATATGGCTAAAGTCGGGCCGCTCGACGGGGTCCTCGGCCCAGCAGCTGTCCATCAGGATGGTCAGCTCCTCACAGTGGCAGCTGTTGTCTGTGGTGGGCCGGAAGTAAGGCTTCTGGCCGTTACGCACCTTCTGCACTATCTCTGCAGTAGTCAAGATAGGGGAGTGTTAGTGTGTGTGTGTGTGTGTGTGTGTGTGTGTGCGTGCGTGTGTGTGCGTGCGTGTGCGCACTGCAGTCTCTAGGAAATTGATCGATCCATAAAGTCCTAGGGAGAACTGAAACCAGCAGTACTGCAGCCCTTGAGCCAAGGACTGGAGTGGTCCAACCCGGAAGATGATTTTCTTTATGCATTAGGGAACATGCATGAAGGAGGAAATGGGGCAAAAAAGTTTGTCTTTTTGGTCTTAATTCATGTTAAGGGTTAGGCATTAGGGTTAGCAGAGTGGTTAAGGTTAGGTTTAAAATCAGATTTGATGACTTTGTGGCTGTGCCAGTTAGTGACCACTCTGCAGAGCTGCCTCCAGTACATGAGTCATTACAATAAATGCCAACCTGCATTTATTAGCATAATTAGTTTTACCTTTGGGGCTCAGATCCATGCCGTCCACATAGAAGGGTCCATTCCTCAGGGCTATCTCCTGTAGTATGATGCCAAAGCTGTACACGTCTCCTTTCTGGGTGCCCTGTGGAGGGTGTCTGTCGTAGATCAACAACTCAGGGGCCGTCCACAGCTTCTCTAGAAACACAACAAACTCACATTAACCACTGAGCATCTTCTCCTTTATCCAATCCTCCATTTTGTTTTCTTCCATTGGTGAAGAGGCAAAGTGATCACCTCGGCTGGCAATGTTGACCTACTTGCATAGAGTGCGTGCGAGTCGTCATTTTCACATGATGAACGGAAACTGGCCAGGCCGTAATCCGTAATTTTCAACACAAATCGACTGTCCACCACACAATTAGATGACTTCAGATTTCCATGGGAGCCGATGTAGCTGTTGTGAAGATAGTTCATTCCCTGACGGAGCAAGCATTAAATTGACCGTTCAAAAATAAATATCCTCCAGTATAGCATACATGAAAACATACACATCTGATCATGTGGAAATAATGTTTTGAGTTTGATCGAAATGGAAATGTGATGGAAATTCTGCACAGAGCTAAGTGTTTCAAGTAGTACATTTCACATGGGAAATCTAATTCCTACGGGGACACAAAAAGTGCACTGTCATGTATATGTCTAATATTTGTAGGAGCGTATGTCAGAATGTGGCTTATAGTGCCTTTTGCTTGTTAGAAAGTCCCTGTTGTTGACAGCTTGACGGACTGTTATTTTAACAGCAATTTGGTTAATTTCCTCCATGATCCATATAAAAAAAGCCCTTTTGTTAGAGCAGGCTAAAAATAATTCTTGAAAATACATGGATGATTACATTTGATTAAGCGGAAGGAATTTTGTAGCGAAGTTGTCATTATGTTGCTTTCTAAGTTTTCAACCTGGACTCAGGGGTAGATGTAACATAGTAAATGTAAATCTGTTTCCCTGTAGCATGAAATGTTACATTACATATGATGTTACAATTTGTATGATATGTTACAAATTGCAATTCGTACAATATGTTACATTTACAATATGTATAATATGTTACGAATTCCAATTTTTCTGGCTTATATTAGGTAGGTGGCTAACGCTAGCTAGGTGGGTGACGTTAGCAAGGCTAGGGGTAAGGGGTTACGGTTAAGAGTTGGGTTAAAGGGGTAGTCCTTTCCTGCAGTCAAACGAGCTAGGGGCCTCATGGGTGGAATGTTAAATGTTAAGAATTCCTTAATTACTCAACATCATTTTGAAAAGCCGCCAAAACTCTGGTGATTCTTTGTAGAACGGTTTTATTATATGTCAGTCTTTTGTGATGTACAGTACCAGTCAAAAGCTTGGATACACCTACTCATTCAAGGGTTTTTCTTTCTTTTTACAATTTTCTACATTGTAGAATAATATTGAAGACATCAAAACTATAAAATAACACATATGGAATCATGTAGTAACAAAAAAAAGTGTTAAAAACAAATCTAAATATATTTTAGCCACCCTTTGCCTTGATGACAGCTTTGCACACCCGGCATTCTCTCAACCAGCTTCATGAGGAATGCTTTTCCAACAGTCTCGAAGGAATTCCCAAATACGCGGAGCACTTGTTAGCTACTTTTCCTTCACTCTGCAGTCCAATTCATCCCAAACCATCTCAATTGGGTTGAGGTCAAGTGATTGTGATGGCCAGGTCATCTGATGCAGCACTACATCACTCTCCTTCTTGATCAAATAGCCCGTACACTGCCTGGAGGTTTGTTGGGTCATTGTTCTGTTGAAAAACAAATGATAGTCCCACTAAGCGCAAACCAGATGGGATGGCGTATCACTGTAGAATGCTGTGGAAGCCATGCTGGTTAAGTGTGCCTTGAATTCTAAATAAATCACTGACAGTGTCACCAGCAAAAGCACCCCCACACCATCACACCTCCTGCTCCATGCTTTACGGTGGGCACAACACATGCGAAGATCATCTGTCCACCTACTCTCACAAAGGCAGAGCGGTTAGAGCCAAAAATCCAAAATTTGGACTCATCATACCAAAAGACAGATTTCCACCTGTCTAATGTCCATTGCTCGTGTTTCTTGGCCCAAGCAAGCCTGTTCTTATTATTGGTGTCCTTTAGTAGTGGTTTCTTTGCAGCAATTCAACCATTCCTCTGAACAGTTGATGTTGCGATGTGTCTGTTACTTGAACTCTAGGAATCATTTATTTGGGCTGCAATTTCTGAGTCTGGTAATTCTAATGAACGTATCCTCTACAGCAGAGGTGACTCAGGTCTTCCTTTCATAGCGCATGATGGTTTTTGCGACTGCACTTGAAGAAACTTTCAAAGTTCTTGAAATTCTCCGGATTGACGAACCTTCATGTCTTAAAGTAATGATGAACTGTCGTTTCTCTGTGCTTATTTTAGCTGTTCTTGCCATAACATGGACTTGGTCTTTTACCAAATTGGGCTATCTTTTGTATACCACCCCTACCATGTCACAACACAACTGATTAGCTGAAATGCATTAAGGAAAGAAATTCCACAAATGTACTTTTAACAAGGCACACCTGTTAATTGAAATGGATTCCAGGTGACTACCTCATGTAGTTGGTTGAGAGAATACCAAGAGTGTGCAAAGTTGTCATCAATAAACTCAAATATAAACTATATTTTGAGTTGTTTAACACGTGTGTTATTTAATAGTTTTGATGTATTCACTACATTTCTACAATGTAGAAAATAGTAAAAAATTAAGAAAAACCCTTGAATCAGTAGGTGTCCAAACACTTGACTGGTTCTGTATATAAAATGTAATATTGGGATGAAAATTTTAAATGTAATACATTTCAACTCTATATCTGACATGCTACAGGCGTCTTCTTTTTTTAAAGCCCATAACCATGTGTGTGAGGTGTATACTTTAGTTTCAAAGTAAATTTGTTTAAGATTACCAAGAAAAAATTGTGTGGGGGAAGGGTTAGCTAACATGTTAAAAAGTTGCAAAGTAGCTAGAAAGTATTAAATATTTGCAAAGTTACTAATTACCTAATATGCTAAGGTGGTCCGTAATGAGATTCACGCACGCAACCTTTGGGTAGCTAGACGTTCGTGTTATACGCCCAGCCACTGCTGGTTTTGCCTTAAGTAACCGTCTGACTTATGTAACCACACCAAACATAACATATCATACTAATTTAAGTGTCCCGGATTTAAATTTACTATGTTACTTCTAGTCTATGAGACCAGAGTGAAGTTTTCGGTCATACTAAGTGTGATGCCAATGTAAAGGGCGTCACACTGCTTGATTAGTGAGCAACACCTCCTCCTGATTCAGCTCATGACGAGGCTCGAACCCAAGACCTCTGTCTTGCTAGCACACGTGACCGCCCTCCTGAAACGTGTTACGAGTCGGCGCCACGCAAAAAGCTTGCTATTCGCTGGTGTAAGTGGGGACACTTCAGCCTGAGAAGTAAGTTTCACACATCCACATGTGCTACATCAATACCTACTCTCTCTAATATTCATTAGACATTCTCATTGAACCTTTATTTAACTAGGCAAGTCAGTTAAGAACAAATTCTTATTTACAATGATAGCCTACCCCGGCCAAACCCTCCCCTAACCCGGCCAAACCCTACCCTACCCCGGCCAAACCCACCCCTACCCCGGCCAAACCCTACCCTACCCCGGCCAAACCCTCCCCTAACCCGGACGACGCTGGGCCAATTGTGCGCCACCCTAATAAGGTACCCATGTGACCTCAAAACAACCCAACTGCAGTTACAATCATAGTACATGTATTGTTGGCTGCTATCAAACAGGACACATACCTTGACTATGTCGTTGATGAGTGAATAGCGGAACATCCAGTCCAGATTGATGCTCTCATTCTCCAAAATGTCCTGGAAGTAGAAGTACAATTTTCAGCTGACATCGCTAATCCTGACATCGCTCTAATTCATCTGACATCTCCCTGTTTCACATAACGTATCCATCATTTGAATGAATAATAAATGAATGAATAATAAAATTAGCAAGACCACACCGAATGGTCATTTCAATATTCTAGTTGGTCCAAGTGATTATACTTGGCAAAACATGCAAACACAATTGAAATGCTATTAAACGGAATGATTGTGAGATCTTACCTGAAGACTACCTCTGGGACAATATTCAGTCACGATGCAGTTGTTGGGAGGGTCAATGCAGGCACCGATGAATCTGGTTAAATGATTGAACTGCACATCTCTCATCTGTAAACAAACAAATTGACATTCAAATCTCTCTCTCTCTCTCTCATATGGCAATAGATATGGTTTTTCCTTTCTAGAAAAGCAACCCCAAAAAAAGCACCTCATCAGAATAGTCCATTTACAGCGTGCAGGTTTTGGTACAGTGTCTTTTCTACACGTTGAGTATAGCATTCCCTCATTGGCCATCCAGTTGACACGTGCATGTGAATAACTTGGGCCGGGAGGTTATGAATGAGGCAGTGTTGTGGGAACTTACAGCATGTGAAAAAATGCAGAGGTGTTGAAAGGAGGTACTGGCTCTAATATGAGTGCATAGCAGTCAAACGTGTAAAAGGCACTACATGGAAAATTATCATTAATTCCATGTCCTCTTTTTACAACCTGGGATCTCATCCAAAAATGAATCATGTCAAATAAAAGCATACAAAACAAAATCCTATAAATGATGTTCGGGCTTGTCACATAGGAAAGCGTTGCATGCTCTGTATTTAAAAGTTCCATATGATGTGTATGTATAAACAACAGAGTGAAATTGAATCCAGTCCACACATCCTCTCTGTTTCAATACATCCATGCCCTGGCAGGGAGGATATACATAATATCTCAGAGCAGTGTGAAACTTCCAAAAACAGTGAGAATAACCTGTACAGTGTGTTTTGGTTTGGGGCCGATTCACTAACAGAGGTGAGTGACAGCTGCTGAAACACCAAAACCAGGGAGTCAGTTGCTCCTGTTTCACAGCTCAGGAGAAGTTAGCATACCCTTTGGCCTATATAATTTCCCCTGCGGAACACTAGCAAAGGGAGGATAGGAGAGAAGAGGGGGAGGATAGCCTCAAAGACAAACGGTTAAGTTTCCATTGGCAGGCCCCACTCTCCCTCATCTGGTCGGCTCTTTCATGAGCGGGGAACTGACAGCCGATCAGGTCCCTGGGGCGTCTGATGAGCAGCCAGCTCAGACTGGTGTCTCTCCTGAGTGCGCCGCCCACCCGCCATCGCTGAGTAGAGGCATCCAGGGCCTTCCCATCTACTGGGCCACAGTTCAGAGCGAGAGAGCGAGGGGGTGGGGTCTAGGCTGCCCAGAGCCTTGTCCATGGCACAGATGATAACTCAATTAATACAGACCCAGAGATCCGATAATAGCACTGACTAACGTCTGGCCTTTCATTAGCCTCAAACTAATATGTTTCAGCAATGTTTTGTCTTTCCCACATCGTGTTTCAAGTCGGATGTATTCTTCCCCCCCCCACACATTTCTCTGTCACTGTCTCATAAATGGAGACAATTTTCTTCATCCACAGCTGTTGCAGCTGATGTTGGAGGACGTTTGAGGATCTGAGTCTTTAACAGCAGCAGCACAGGTTCAGTAATAAGACATCTTCTGTAGCGGCGTGAAAGAGGCCCTCCTTCGAACAACTTGGTAATGATTCAGCACACACCCCCCAATGCCCACACTGGTTTTACCACCTCAGTGGGAGAGCCTCATTCTAATACTGCTGCTGCAGAGGGGTCATAAACAGAGGCATGCTCACCTAAAACAACATGAGGCAGTGCCCCGGTAAAGGGACATTCAACTCTAGTCCAGGAGGGTCAGACTGTTTACTAGTTTGGACCCAAGTCCTTTCATCGGTGACTGGTTCAAACATGGGGAAATCAGGTGAGTGGTCTCTATAGCAGCCAATAACACTAAATCATCAATGACGTATAAGAGGGAAAAGACCACTCGCTGGACTAATCTTAACAAACGCTTCAGGAATGTATACCCCTCTGCAGTGAGGCAGTAAGGAGATAAACAACCCACCAGACTTTATGACAATAACTTTAAGTAATAACAGCAGACATACACAGTTAAACATTGGGTACTGGTCTGGACTTACATGTTTGAGCTCGAACAGCACTTGTCTGGTCAGCTCGATCCTCTTCTTGTTCACATGTTTGATGGCCACCAGGTTTCCCTGTGTCAAAGAGATAAAGAGATGGAGATTAAAAACCTTCTACTGCAGGTTGAGCGACAGACTGCTGTGTAGTGTACTGGGACTATAGAGATATGTTCTTTAGTAGGGTTTCCCAAACTCAGTCCTGGGTCACCCCCCTGGGTGCACGTTTTCGTTTTTGCCCTAGCACTACACAGCTCATTCAAAGAATCAACTCATCATCAAGCTTTGATTATTTGAATCAGCTGTGTAGTGGGCAAAAACAAAATGGCACCCCTGTGAGGCCCCAGGACCGAGTTTGGGAAACCCTGGCCTATAGTATTATTTTTCTATGACAATTCAATAGGAGAGACCTAAATGTGACCATCTATGGGATCTGTGTGACGGACAGGCATCCATTCATTGGGAAGAATGAAAAGGACAAATATAATGCTAATGGGAACATATCTATGCATATTTTTCACAGAATTCTTGAAAGGTAAAGGGGAAAACACACGGGACAATAGGTGGACTATAGTGTAGATATAATAGTGTATGGTATATATGCCAGCTATATTTAACATCTGTTCTATGCTACTGAGATGGAGAGTTATATCTGTCACTTTGATATGTAAAGATAAGTCAATCTACAGAGAAAGTACCATCAAATCCAAGGTGTGAATTCTAACTAGAAAAAGTGAGAAAAATACACAAACTTTGGATACTTGATCATAGGGATATAATCCTATATGGTTGAATAGAAGAACAAACTAAATTGTTACATGTAGCCAACAGCCACGTATCAACATTCAAGGCCTGACATTGATATTATATTCCTCCACCCTCTCAATAGACTCGTTAAACAGAGACATTAACAACAACAACAAGTTGCTAGCGGTGTCCAGACTGCGAGGTGGGATGTGAACCACACTCTGTGTCTCACCAGCCATCTGAGCTGAGCTCTGCGGAGCTCGCCCACTCTCTTATCCATCTCCTCTGTGAGCATGCACATGTGTGGGTGTGAAGGAGTGAGCAGGAGTTGAAAATATCAGAACTCAGAAAGCCTTACCTTAAAATAGCCTGTTTTAGCAAATAGCTGATATTTTCCATGGGCAGTAATCAAGGAGCCGTAGCTGGAGCCTCTCTGGAAGGAGTAACAAGTATCCTTTCTCAGATAAGATACAGTCAGAGAAATGTTCAGGTACACTACAATTAGGTTCAGTTTGGTTATTATAAAATGTACAAATATACAATGCAACGATACAATGTTCACTGATACAATTGAGTTCTTTTCAGAGCTTTAACATTTTATTCATATCTCAAAACATTTTTAAAAAAGGCTCAGTGTATATTTGCCAGGTAAATGAAGAATTGGCATGTTTTCATATGCCAAACAGAATTCTGGGGAGATGTACGTGTAGGAACGAGCGTGCACAGGGTGAATGAAAAGGGAGTGAGGGAATATATTAAGTGTCAGCATGCACCACATATTAGTAAATAATGCAAATATTGGCAACGCATGGCATACTGGAAAATACATTTGTTTTGTAAATCAACATGTTTTCCACAGTTTTATCCCAGGAATTGGACTGAAAACTTGTAATGAAGAAAGTGTGTGCATGAATTCCTGTACATGTGTACTGTAAGTGTGTAATTATTGGCACCCTTGATAAAGATGAGCAAAAAAAAGACTATAAAATAATACAAATACTGAGCTATATTGTATGCAAAAAATATATACATTGTTATTTTATACTAATACAATTGCTCAGAGAAACAGATTTTGTTTAACAAATAATACAAATATTATTAAAAAAATTAGTAGCACCCCTGTTTGCAATACTCTCACTCTCCCCTTGTGAGGATAATGACACTGAGCCCTTTTCAAACAAATTGTATGTTATTGGAGAACACATTGGGAGGGATATTAGACCATTCCTCCACACAGAATCTCAGAATCTTCAGATCCTTGATATTATTTGGTCTACTCTGCTCTTATGAACTGCCCTCTTCAATTCAAACTACAGGGCTTTAATGTTGTTCATGTCCGGAGACTGAGTGTTGATTTTATGGCCAATTAACCATTTCTTTGTGGATTAATGATTGGTGCTTGCGGTTGCTGTCTTGCTAGAAGATCCACTTGCAGCCAAGTGTCAGCCTCCTGGCATAGGCAACCAGGTTTTGTCTAAAATGTCCTGGTACTTGGTAAAGTTCATGATACAAGGGCCCCAGGACCAGTGGAAGAAAAAACATAAAAAAGACCCACAACCACATTTTTCTGCATATGCTTCTGTTTTTCAACGCCAAACCCACCACTGGCGTGTGTGGCCAAAGAGCTCTATTTTCATGTCACATGACCAAAGCACCGGTTCCAATCCAATGTGCCAATGTAGTTGATCAAACTCCAGGTGGTGCTATGGTCAGATAACATGAAAATAGAACAGAGGTGCCAATCATTTTGTCGACAAGCTATTACTTTGTTAAACAAAATCTCTTTCTCGAAGCAAGTGTTGTAATATAAAAAACAACAATATATGAATTGTATGTATGTATGGGCCAGACTTGGGGATATTTTAACAATCATTTAATATGAGTCTGCCATTGCAAACCCAGCAACCTTCAATAAACCACTGGGAAGACTTTCAAGAATGTATAAACTAACAAATGATTTGGACCGTCTTTCACTCCTTCTCTGTCTTTCTGTGTTTCTCTCTCGGTGTAAAACATGTTCTGTATGTAGACACTGACATGTTCACACATGTTAATGCCATGTTTGCTATTTTGTTTGCTACTAAACAATAATGACATCAATAATAGTACCCAGAGGCAGATATCTATCCTCTGTGATACTTTAGGTCTATAGAGAGGATGAGCCTTTCATTTCACAGACTAAAATGGAATTCTAATCTGCCAGAGAAACAAGAACGTCTTAATTTCTGACGCACTGCAGTGCCAGGACTACTGATAAATTGAAATTCAATATTAAGATCAAATTGTGAGGAAATCTTTTAGGCAACCAGCATGTCATAATATGAGATATCTCTGAATGACTAATATACAACATACTACAGACCATTCATTGGTTTGAACTCTTGAGTCTTGACAGGATATTTCAGAGACAAACGTACCTGTGAGAGTGTCAGACGGCTGCCTGCTTTTTTGGGGTATTTGTTGGGGCTCTCAAACTGCAGGTCCTCCCACTTTATCCTCCACAGCATTCCAGCCAACTCCTTCTCCAGCTTCAGCTTCCTTCAACAGGAACAGCAGGAGGACACATTAATAAAGGGGTTTACAACAAAGGCACAGGACTGAACGCTCACATGTGGATGCAGTATGCATGGAATGGTTGTTATCAGATTGGCGAAACAGAAATGACAGAATCATCAGCCGTGACAGAATCATTACTGATGAGCAATGTATTTGTGATTTTTCAACAGATTTGAAACTTGCCATTTCAAATGAGATATTCATCTTTATGTCAGTGATATTTTCTCAGGTGCTATCTGTTAAATGCAATTGTTGAATGATTTGGGTTCAGTAGTCTAACACTGTCAGAGGGTATAGTTTGAATTGTAAACAGCTCTACTAAAAAAATGATCAAATATAAGTTGTGGTATAGTGAATAATCAGTCTGTAATAATGTAATGCTACAATGCTTCCTCCGTGATGTTGATCGAACGGCAAGTTACTGTAACTGCAAGTTAACAGGCCAACAGAAAATACTGGGTGACCAAAAATAGCCCACTTAAATATTTATTGACATTTTAATTTTCAGGTCACTGATTTCAGGACGTTTTTTCTGGTGTTATTTTTAAAACACCAGTATAACTGGCAGTCACTCCGAGACTTGGAAAAAAATATCCAAGTGAATCAACACATCTGGTGCAGATCTCTCAGGACCTGGTGTTTCTCAGCATTCACCGATTTGCTGCAAAAAGTCCATGTTTTTAAAATTAAACTCTTTTCCTCAAGCATAGCTCAAATGTTGAGAAAGTGAGCATTTTGCGGGGGAAATCCTTATTAGTTTGACACATTGAAAAGAGCAGAGCCCACACATTCCAGGCCAATCTAAAAGGTGTAAAACACTTCCAGATGGTGGCAGTGGATTATTGCAGCGTTTGCATATTGGTGGATTTTATGCTTCTACTGAGCCACCCGAGTTGGCCCCAAAAGAGACTATTATTTGTTTCTTTTAGAGCACATTTTCAAGTCAAACAGTCCAAAAACCTTTTGCTGGGTCCTAACATTGAAAACCTCCATGGCCCTGCATTCCAGACAGTTTAGAGTATTAAAAAAAGGCACTGGGCTTTCAAGTTAAATTCTGTTTTTAATAGGGTTTAAATTCAGAAACTTCAAAAACAGACATAAGTTGAACCAAAAAATAAGAACTACAAGATAAGTTGGTGTCTGATCAGCTACAATTAGTAAAAACAAAAACCAGATACACAAATCAACAAACAATCAATTTTGTAACGTTATTTGTTCCATGCCGGTGGGTATATAAGCTCTCTGGACTGTGCCCGTATGGAAGAATGGAAATTTCACATCATTGCAGGGGAGCAGCGCAACCTTTCAGGGCAGGAAACACCATTAAACCAATTATCTCTTCCCAAAAAGTATTTTTCTATTTAAAGGCCTTCGTTTGCAGGCCTCTGGCAGCCGCAGCACCAGAGTGTGGGGCTCCACACTAGCTCTATTGTTTCATAAATCCCATATGTGAATACCTTTGCTGGACCAACTCTCCATTAAACTACATAGCCTAGTAGGTTCTGCTCAACTTCCCCCTCACACTGCACACACATTTAAACCCTAGTCAGACGTCATTAGAAAGCTAAGCTGACCCTCCTTTGAATGGTGCCCGATACACATGGAAGAAAATCACACAATAAATGGTGACGTCCGTGAGAAAATATGTGTTCACATTTGGTATAAGAGAACCCCATATATGACCAAACCATGGAGTTTCATTTAAAGCTAATGCCCCACAAATATGTCTATATGCACTTGTTTCTGTTTCACTTTTCAGTCTCTAAGGCATACATTTTTTTGACCCCTTTTTCTCCCCAATTTCGTGGTCTCCAATTGTTAGTAGTTACTATCTTGTCTCATCGCTACAACTCCCATACAGGCTCGGGAGAGATGAAGGTCGAAAGCCATTCATCCTCCGAAACACAACCCAACCAAGCCGCACTGCTCCTTAACACAGAGCGCATCCAACCCGGAAGCTAGCCGCACCAATGTGTCGGAGGAAACACTGTGCACCTGGCGACCTGGATAGCGTGCACTGCGCCCGGCCCGCCACAGGAGTCGCTGGTGCGCGATGAGACAAGGATATCCCTACCGGCCAAACCCTCTCTAACCCGGACGAGACTAGGCCAATTGTGCGTCGCCCCACAGACCTCCCGGTCGTGGCCGGCTGCGACAGAGCCTGGGCGCGAACCCAGAGTCTCTGGTGGCACAGACCCCTAGACCACTGCGCCACCCGGGAGGCCCAGGCATACATTTTGATGAAACTGTGATAGGTAAAGATAAAGATTTGGTCATTAACATCCTGACAAATAGAGAGGCAAATTAATGTTTTAATATTTAAAACATAATTAATATGAATTATCAAGGTTCCACCTGTGACGGACAATATTAACATCAATATTTGGGGTGACAGTTAGATGCTTTTATTTACAGCTCAAAACTCCAACTGCATGAAGAGCAAGCGCAAACATTCACATGTTTCTCTAGATAGACAGGGTTCAGAGTACCAATTATTTTCCCAGCAGATGCATAAGCACACGGGTGGGTTTTTTTGCCACCGCAATTAAAAAGCCAATTATGCAAAACTATAACTTATTTCTGAAAACTCACTACAACTCTAGATCAGTTCACAAACATGTTGTAGCAAAGTTCAATACAATGCGAGTGGGGATCAACCAAAGATCTCAGTCTACATTCAGTGTAAAGAATAATAACAAAGTAACGTGTTAATGATTATTATGCGAGTGTAACGATGCAGGCGTTCAACTACAGTGCCTTCAGAAAGTATACATACCCCTGGACTTATTACACGTTTTGCTGTGTTTCAGGCCAAATTCAAAATGGATTAAATCAAATGTTTTTCCTCACCCATCTACACACAACACCACATAATGACAAGGTGAAAATGTGTTTTTAGAATTTTTTGCTAATTTATTTCAAATGAAATACAAAAAATATCTCACAGAACAATATCTCACATACTTCCATATGTGTTATCCATAGTTTTGATGTCTTCGTTACTTTTCTACAATGTAGAAAATAGTAAAAATAAAGAAAACCCTTGAATGAGTATGTATGTACAGTTGAAGTCGGAAGTTTACATACACTTAGGTTGGAGTCATTAAAACTCGTTTTTCAACCTCTCCACAAATTTCTTGTTAATTAACAAATTATAGTTTTGACAAGTCAGTTAGTGCATCTACTTTGTGCATGACACAAGTAATTATTCCACAATTGTTTACAGACAGATTATTTCACTTATAATTCACTGTATCACAATTCCTGTGGGTCAGAAGTTTACATACACTAAGTTTACTGTGCCTTTAAACTGCTTGGAAAATTCCAGAACATTATGTCATGGCTTTAGAAGCTTCTGATAGGCTAATTGATATAATTTGAGTCAATTGGAGGTGTACCTGTGGATGTATTTCAAGGCCTACCTCCAAACTCACTGCCTCTTTGCTTGACATCATGGGAAAATCAAAAGAAATCAGCCAAGTCCTCAGAAAAAAATTGTAGACCTCCACAAGTTTGGTTC
Source organism: Oncorhynchus tshawytscha (assembly GCF_018296145.1). Taxonomy (NCBI): domain Eukaryota; kingdom Metazoa; phylum Chordata; class Actinopteri; order Salmoniformes; family Salmonidae; genus Oncorhynchus; species Oncorhynchus tshawytscha. Next base: position 21,474,944 of record NC_056461.1, read on the forward strand.
ATCCATTGGAGAAATTTCCAAACGCCTGAAGGTACCATGTTCATCTGTACAAATAATAGTACGCAAGTATAAACACCATGGGACCATGCAGCCGCCATACCGCTCAGGAAGAGGACACCTTCTGTCTCCTAGAGATGAATGTACTTTGGTGCGAAAAGTGCAAATCAATCCAGCAACAGCAGAACAACAGCAATGGACCTTGTGAAGATGCTGGAGGAAACAGGTACATAAGTATCTATATCCACAGTAAAACGAGTCCTATATCGACATAACCTAAAAGGCCGCTCAGCAAGGAAGAAGCCACTGCTCCAAAACCGCCATAAAAAAGCCAGACTACGGTTTGCAACTGCATATGGGGACAAAGATCATACTTTTGAAGAAATGTCCTCTGGTCTGATGAAACAAAAATAGAACCGTTTGGCCATAAGGACCATCGTTACGTTTGGAGGGAAAAGGGGGAGGCTTGCAAGCTGAAGAACACATCCCAACCATGAAGCACGGGGGTGGCAGCATCATGTTGTGGGGGTGCTTTGCTGCAGGAGGGACTGGTGCACTTCACAAAATAGAGGGCATCATGAGGATGGAAAATGATGTGGATATATTGAAGCAACATCTAAAAGACATACAGTCAGGAAGTTAAAGCTTGGTCGCAAATGGGTCTTCCAAATGGACAATGACCCCAAGCATACTTCCAAAGTTGTGGCAAAATGGCTTAAGGACAACAAAGTCAAAGTAATGGAGTGGCCATCACAAAGCCCTGACCTCAATCCTATAGAAAATTGGTGGGCAGGACTGAAAAAGTGTATGCGAGCAAGAGGCCTACAAACCTGACTCAGTTTCACCAGCTCTGTCAGGAGGAATGGGCCAAAATTCACCCAACTTACTGTTTAAAGCTTGTGGAAGATTACCGAAAATGTTTGACCCAAGTTAAACAATGTAAAGGCAATGCTACCAAATACTAATTGTGTGTATGTAAACTTCTGACCCACTGGGAATGTGATGAAAGAAATAAAACCTGAAATAAATAATTCTCTCTACTCTTATTCTGACATTTCACATTCTTAAAATAAAGTGGTGATCCTAACTGAACTAAGACAGGAAATTGTTTACGAGGATTAAATGTCAAGAACTGTGAAAAACTGAGTTTAAATGTATTTGGCTAAGGTGTACGTAAACTTCCGAATTCAACTGTACATAAGTATTCCCACCCCTGAGTCAATACTTTGTAGAAGCACCTTTGGCAGCAATTACAGCTGTGAGTCTTTCTGGGAAGTCTCTAAGAGCTTACCACACCTGGATTGCCCATTTTTCTTTTCAACATTCAACTGTTTGTTGATCCTTGCAAAAACAACCTTTTTCGGTATTGTTTTTGATTTTCAAGCAGATTTAAGTCAAAACTGTAACTTTAGGTTATTGTCCTGCTGAAAGTTAAATTAATCTCCCAGTGTCTGGTGGAAAGCAGACTGAACCAGGGTTTCCTCTAGGATTTTGCCTGTGCTTAGCAACATTCAGTTTATTTTTTATCCTGAAAAACTACCCAGTCCATACCCATAGCATGATGCAGCCACCACTATGCTTGAAAATATGTTGAGTGCTACTCAATGTGTTGTATTGGATTTGCCTCAAACATAACACTGTCACATTTTTCACAGTATTACTTTAGTACCTTGAGCAGGATGCATGTTTTGGAATATTTTTTATTCTGTACATACAGGCTTCCTTCATTTCACTCTGTCAATTAGGTTTGTATTGTGGAGTAACTACAATGTTGTTGATCCATCCTCAGTTTTCTCCTATCACAGCCAAATTCTTATTTGCAAATGGTGACGCTGCGCCGCCCTATGGTACTCCCAATCACGGCCGGATGTGATACAGCCTGGATGATTAAACTTTGTAACTGTTTTAAATTCACCATTGGCCTCATGGTGAAATCCCTGAGCGGTCTCCTTTCTCTCCGGCAACTGAGTTAGGAAGGACGCCTGTATCTTTGTAGTGACTGGGTGTATTGACACACCATCCAAAGTGTAATTAATAACTTCACAATGCTCAAAGATATAGTCAATGTCCGATTTTTATACCTTCTTTGCGAGGCATTGGAAAACCTCCCTGCTCTTTGTGGTACAATCTGTGTATGAAATTCACTGCTCAACTGAGGGACCTTACAGATAATTGTATGTGTGGGGTACAGAGATGAGGTAGTCATTCAAAAATCATGTTAAAAACTATTACTGCACACAGCGTCCATGCAACTTATTGTGAGTTGTTAAACACATTTTTACTCCTGAACTTATTTAGGCCATAACTAAAGGGTTGAATACTTATTGACTCAAGACATTTCAGCTTTTAATTTTTTTACAACAAAAAATATATAATTTTAAAAACACAATTCCACTTTGACATGATGGGGTATTTTGGCCAGTGGCAAAACAATTCTCAATGGAATCCATTTTAAATTTAGGCTGTAACAACAAAATGTGGAAAAAGTGTGAATACTTTCTGAAGGCACTGTATTTAGGCCAGGTAGTGTAATGGAGTTTGCCTTGGCAACTGACATACTTCTGCACCATCAGCTGCTGAGTGGTTGCTCCTGGCAACAGTCATGTCAATTCCATGCTGGCACCTTTTGTGTTCCTTATAAATAAATATCTCACTCTCTATCGCTCCCTCTCTCCGTCTACCCCTCCCTCCAAGATGAAAGATGTTTATTTCAACTACTCCGTCTTCAGAGCACAAGCCTGCGTGAACAAAACAACTCACCTATAAATGAGGAAGCTGGAGATTCCAAAAATGATGAGGGCTAAGCCAGACCCAACAGCTACAATCCCCAGCACTGGAAGGTGAGCTGAAAATACAGCGAACCAAATTATGCTTTAAAAAACCACAATACATTCCTGAAATAAATATATTCTGTATTTTCACTTTCAGGCACAATAACCACCAGGAACATTTCAACAATCCTGAAATTCCTAAAAAATAACTAATTGTACTACCACACTAGCCTAAATTAAACTCAAACTTGTGGCTTCTTGAAGATATATTCAACACACCACTTGTTACATCGTATTTTCAAATGTGCCTTTTTCAACCATTCTTCTTTAAGTGACCATCTGTGGGGCGTCATTCCAGTTCCCCATCAGTCCAACTCGTGCTAATTGAGTCAGAAGGTCATTCCTAAACAAGGCAGGATCCTATTGGTCCCTTAACCTTGTTCACCAGGCATAATGTATAGCAACTAGATTCAGCCGTGGGCCGATTTTCTCTTGAGCGTATGGCCTGGGAGCAGGAACATAATTACTAATCATTTGTAGACTGCAAATTAACCGAAAGAAGCCCAAACAGATAAAATATTTGACTAAAACATAATAATTTCAAACTTTATACACAGTATGTGATCATATACAAATGTACATAATATATATATATATATATATATATATAAATAAAATGCATGGGAATACTTTGGAACAGATTTCCAAAATGACTTGGAGCTGACTTGCTGGTGTTTTTAGTGTTGTATATAAAAAATAAATTTTTTATTTATTTTTATTCCACTTTTATTTAACCAGGTAGTCTAGTTGGAGAACAAGTTCTCATTTACAACTGCGACCTGGCCAAGATGAAGCAAAGCAGTGTGACACAAACAACAACACATGGAATAAACAAGCATACAGTCAATAAAACAATAGAAAAAAAGAAAGTCTATATATAGCGTGTGCAAATGGCGAGGTAAGGAGGTATAAGGCAATAAATAGGCCATAGTAGCGAAGTAATTACAATTTAGCAAATGAACACTGGAGTGATAGATGATGATGTGCAAGTAGAAATAAGTAGAGGGGGGCAAATAAAATCATGCCAGTTGGGGAACCATGCTGTATATCATCATGCCGGTCTTCCTTCTGTGCCACTGGCAACAGACAGCCAGACTCGTACATCAGATCATTATTTGTGGATGGACTCCACTTGTTGGAGAGATTGGGAGGCTGATGAGAAGCAACACTCATTCGTTATCTATAGATACCATATCACTTCATTGCGGCGGCCTACCTAATTATTCTTTATTATCTAATACATGTACATTTATTCAAAGGAAGTGTTTCTCCTTACACAGTGTTCAAATGTTTCATCTATACATGCCTTCCATGAAAAACCATGTTGCGCATGAAATACAGTTGAAGTCGGAAGTTTACATACACCTCAGCCAAATACATTTAAAATCAGTTTTTCACAATTCCTGACATTTAGTCCTAGTAAAAAGTTCCTGTCTTAGGTCAGTTAGGATCACCACTTTATTTTAAGAATGTGAAATGTCAGAATAATAGCAGAGAGAATTATTTCTTTCAGCTTTTATTTCTTTCATCACATTCCCAGTGGGTCAGAAGTTTACATACACACAATTAGTATTTGGTAGCATTGCCTTTAAATTGGTTAAATTTGGTCAAACTTTTCGGGTAGCCTTCCACAAGCTTCCCACAATAAGTTGGGTGAATTTTGGCCCATTCCTCCTGACAGAGCTGGTGTAACTGAGTCAGGTTTGTAGGCCTCTTTGCTCGCACACGCTTTTTCAGTTGTGCCCACAAATATTCAAAAGGATTGAGGTCAGGGCTTTGTGATGGCCACTCCAATACCTTGACTTTGTTGTCCTTAAGCCATTTTGCCACAACTTTGGAAGTATGCTTGGGGTCATTGTCCATTTGCGACCAAGCTTTAACCTCCTGACCGATGTCTTGAGATGTTGCTTCAATATATCCACATAATTTTCCATCCTCATGATGCCCTCTATTTTGTGAAGTGCACCAGTCCCTCCTGCAGCAAAGCTCCCCCACAACATGATGCTGCCACCCGTGTTTCACGGTTGGGATGGCGTTCTTCGTGGTGTAAGCCTCCCCCTTTTCCCTCCAAAGATAACGATGGTCATTATGGCCAAACAGTTCAATTTTTGTTTCATCAGACCAGAGGACATTTCTCCATAAAGTACGATCTTTGTCCCCATGTGCAATTGCAAACCGAAGTCTGGCTTTTTTATGGCGGTTTTGAAGCAGTGGCTTCTTCCTCGCTGAGCGGCCTTTCATGTTATGTCGATATATGACTCGTCTTACTGTGGATATAGATACAGTGCTGTGAAAACGTATTTTCCCCCTTCCTGGTTTCTTATTTTTTGGAACATTTGTCCCACTTAAATGTTTCAGATCAAACAAATTTTTATATTACACAAATATAACCCAAGTAAACACAAAATGCAGTTTAAGTGATAATTTTATTTATTAAGGGAAAAAAACTATCTGAACCTTCATGGCCCTATGTGACAAAGTAATTGCCCCCCCTTGTTAAATTATGAATTTACTGTGGTTAAATCACATTTTTTGGAAAGCTGAGTTCAATTTCACTATCACACCCAGGCCTGATTACTGCCAGACCTGTTGAATCAAGAAATCACTTAAATAGAACCTGTCTAACAAAGTGAAGTAATCCAAATAAATTCAGGAACAGATGAGAAACAAAGTAATTGACATCTATCTGTCTGGAAAGGGTTACAAAGCCATTTTTAAAGCTTTGGGACTCCAGCGAACCACGGTGAGAGCCATTATCCACAAATGGAGAAAATTTGGAACAGTGGTGAACCTTCCCGGGAGTGGCCGGCCTACCAAAATTACCCCAAGAGCGCAGCGACGACTCATCCAAGAGGTCACAAAAGAACCCACAACAACATCTAAAGAACTACAGGCCTCACTTGCCTCAGTTAAGGTCAGTGTTCATGACTCAACCATAAGAAAGAGACTGGGCAAAAATGGCATCCATGGCAGAGTTCCAAGGCAAAAACCACTGCTGACCAAAAGGAACATAAAGGCTCGTCTCACTTTTGTCAAAAAACATCTTGATGATCCCCAAAACTTTTGGGGAAATATTCTGTGGACTGACGGGACAGTTTTTGGAAGGTGTGCGTCCGTTACATCTGGTGTAAAAGTAACACAGCATTTCAGAAAAAGAACATCATACCAACAGTCAAATATGGTGGTGATGGTCTGGGGCGGCTTTGCTGCTTCAGGACCTGGATGAATTGCTGTGACTGATGGAACCATGAATTCTGCTCACTACCAAAAAATCCTGAAGGAGAATGTCCGGCCATCATTTCGTGACCTCAAGCTGAAGCGCACTTGGGTTCTGCAGCAGGGCAATGATCCAAAACACACCAGCAAGTCCACCTCTGAATGGTAAAAAAGAAAAAAAAAATGAAGGTTTTGGAGTGGCCTAGTCAAAGTCCGGACTTGAATCCTATTGAGATGCTGTGGCGTGACCTTAAAAAAGGCGGTTCATGCTCGAAAACCCTCCAACGTGGCTGAATTAAAACAATTCTGCAAAGAAGAGTGGGCCAAAATTCCTCCACAGCGATGTGAAAGCCTCATTGCCAGTTAACGCAAACGCTTGATTGCAGTTGTTGCTGCTGAGGGTGGCACAACCAGTTATTAGGTTTAGGGGGCAATTACTTTTTCACATAAGGCCATGAAGGTTTGGATAGCTTTTCTCCCTTAATAAATAAAATCATCACTTAACCAAAGTAAACACAAATTGCAGTTATCTTTGTGTAATATTTACATTTCTTTGATGAATTGAAACATTTAAGTGTGAGAAATGTAAAAAACAACAACAAAAAACAAATACCTTTTCACAGAACTGTACTTTTGTACCGGTTTCCTCCAACATCTTCACAGGGTCCTTTGCTGCTGTTCTGGGATTGATTTGCACTTTTCGCACCAAAGTACATTCATCTCTAGGAGACAGAATGCGTCTCCTTCCTGAGCGGTATGACGGCTGCGTGGTCCCATGGTGTTTATACTTGCATACTATTGTTTGTACAGATGAACGTGGTACCTTCAGGCGTTTGGAAATTGCTCCCAAGGATGAACCAGATTTTCTTTTCTGAGGTCTTGGCTGATTTCTTTTGATTTTCCCATGATGTCAAGCAAAGAGGCACTGAGTTTGAAGGTAGGCCTTGAAATACATTCACAGGTACACCTCCAATTGACTCAAATAAAGTAAATTACCCTATCAGAAGCTTCTAAAGCCATGACATCATTTTCTGGAATTTTCCAAGCTGTTTAAAGGCACAGTCAACTTAGTGTATGTAAACTTCTGACCCACTGGAATTGTGATACAGTGAATTATAGGTTAAATAATCTGTTTGTAAACAATTGTTGGAAAAATGACTTGTGTCATGCACAAAGTAGATGTCCTAACCGACTTGCCAAAACTATAGTTTGTCAACAAGAAATTTGTGGAGTGGTTGAAAAACGAGTTTTAATGACTCCAACCTAAGTGTATGTAAACCTCCGACTTCAACTGTAGCATCAACAAAGACGGTACAACACTACAAATAATTATTCAAACTGCTGTAATACTATATAAGCACCTGACTTAACCATTAAATCACTTGTACAGGAGCCAGCCTACTTGACCTACCATCAATGCAGATAGGCTCATCAGAAGAGAAGACGCACGGTGGGTTATCCAGAGGTGGGCTCCCTTTGGGCCAATGAATCCTCTCCGTTGAGGACCAGATGATCTCTTTGTTAGTTCCATTGTAATGGGCCACAAGCTGCAAAACACCAAGAAAAAGTTGTTGCTTTGTTTACAAACTCGATTCCCAAATGATACATTCAGAGGGATGAATAAGAGGCATGTTACATAATCAAAAGGAGCCCTTTTTCTCACACTTCCAATAAATATCACACCGCAGAGTATTATGAAAATGAGAGCCTGTTTAAATTTCACAGTAGCATTAAAGCTGCATATTAAAATAGCTGCTACTCTCCTTGAATACCTTTAAAACATGAAAGCCCATCAGTGAAGAACGCAAAAGTTTGGCCTGAATGTTTTGGGGGGCATGCCCATAATAAATAACCATATGACTAAAATGTTAAACATTAAAATATGCTCATGTATAAAGCAAGACAGGGTATCGTTGACTTATACTGGTCCTTCTCAGACAAATTGGTAGTTTTGAAAAGGTTGTCTGAGAAACGGTGTTCTTTCATCTCAGGCGGCGGGAGCTTTATTGTTTGATGATATGGCATTTGCCAGCCCTGTTAATAGCTTCCCTTGTTACAGAAGGGCATTGTGAAACATGACTCCAGTGTCTCTAACCAGCTGCTGGAGAATGTCAATATAGCCTGCCTCCCTTGTGGAGGGCCAGACAGGCATGTTGGGCTGGGTCCTCCCTGCTACTCAGTCTGTGAAGGAGAAGGGCAGCCCCACTGAGAGGGCCACAAGAACTATGCAGGTTGTAAAAGTTTGTTGAGGAGCAGGGGGGCCATTCAACTCAACCAGTCGTCAATGGCTTCAATAGCTGCTGGTTTCAATAGAACCGTGTCTTTCTAATCAGTGATTTATTCACATCAAGGAGTTTTAGTTAGGTTAGTGGACTCTGATCAATTACCCAATTTATCAGTAAGAGTAATGACCCCAGAATATCTCCCAAACAGTAATAGCCTTTAGTCTTTGTATGATGTTGAACATTTGCTTTTAAATACATTGATGGCAAAGCATTGGGTTTTCAGCTCCCCAATTCAGTATGCGGAGAGTAGTTGAGGGAAATTCTTGTTACAGTAATTACAGAAAACTAACATCTGGAACGGATTAGATCAGTCCCCCGAAAGTACTGCTCTCACTCACTGTTGTTATTTATTGTCACCGAGTTTACTATTGAGATCCATTTTAAAATCATAAAGTGCACAAATTGATATTTTGACAACAGATATTTTTGTAGTTTAGAAATATACATTTCTATTGAAATGTTGGCTACAGCAATTGACAATAAATAAACAAGAGGCTTTAAAAGAATAGCTCTGCATCCATCTCCACTGTGGGATATTGTAAAAGCAGGAATTTGAGAATGAACACTGTTATTGAATGTTCCCATAGGAAAACACATTGATAATGCCAAGTGTTTACTTGGGGAACTCAAGGATTCTCTTGTAAGTCACACTCAAAACGAACCTGAAAGTACCTTCGTCATAGTGAACGTATGGCCACTCATCAGAACATATTTGCATAAAGTATAAATAATGGTGCACTGTCTACCACTATGGTAAATTAGCAACAAATTGTGTAATGTTGATAAACGATTGGTCCTTTTTGGAATAGTAATAACTGTCATGACTGTAAAGTTAACTTGCCTGAAAAAAAAAGCCTGATAACAAAATAGCAAGTTGTGTCTTTTTGTGAGTGGCTTCTAAAATAGCAAAGATTTAGATGTCTTCCCTAATTAAATAAAGGTCAAATAAATAGATCTACCTGCAGAAGTAACACTTACCCCATACTCTCCAGATTCCTGGTTTGTCATTGCCCAGAGGTTGAAATCAGTGTTCCTAGCATTGTTTTTGTCTGTGGTCACAAGTCCTGTAACCCCTTAAAACACAAACAATCTTCACATTTAGACTTTTCATATCAGTCATAATGCAAAAATAGGTTTCCTACCCAACTGACACAAAAAGGATGATTGCAAAGTCAACTAAAAGCAGCACCATTATCAACTCATAATATTCACCCCAAAATCGCAGGTTTTGCATCCTCTGTGTGATGTTGATTCCATCGCTCTGTGAGCCCCCCTCCGCCAGCGTCTCCTCCAAGGCCTTAGCATACATCACAAAGCCATCATAGAAGCAGCCAGCAATGAAATCCATCTGAAAGGAATGGAGGTCTGTACATTAGCCAGCAAGAGAGTAGTCTTCATAATCTTCATTCACAAATGCAGCTTTTGTTTACTATTTGCATGGAATTATATTTTGACCCTTATGTGCATGGCTCTACTCCCTTTCTATCTCGATTTAAATATCTGGTTGAGCCCAGTTAGATGCCAAAACGCCATTAATCTTCACAAAGAAGGAGTCAAGTGTTTAATGAATCAAAGAAATCCATTAATTACTATGTATAAATGATCTCTTTTATAGCAGTGGCTGAGATGTGGCAGGATTTCACACAACTTACCAGAGAGGGTTCTATGTTCACATCAAAGTCCTTCTGGGCTCTAATGTGGAGCTCATCTTGGAACTCTTTATACTCTGGATTATCAGGCTCCCTGTATGTTATTACCAACACAGACTGGAAGAAAGAGAGAGACAACATTGAGAAAGTGGAACATTACTAGGGAATTACACCCAGAGCATCATAAACATGTACCAACTATGACAGATTTATAATCATGGCATGGAGAAGGATTTCCTACTGGGTGGAAATGTAAATTATTACAATTGTAATTCGAAATGCTTTGAAGTAGGATTAAAAATGAGCAGATGTATCCTGTTTTATAATCAGTCTAATGAACAGTCCCTTGTGAGTAAACGGCAACAACATTTATGGTGAAGAATGCACAATTAGCTGTGTCCAAATGCACTTAAACGCATGGACATGTCTTGAAGACTAGGGTGAAAACGTTAAAAACCAAACAAACAGCTGTGGTAACTATATATATTGCTTATGTTATATTTCATTTTCTATTTGCACGACTTGTTACAAATTGCTATTAGACCACAGTCGTGACGTTGTTTGATTAATTCTGTTTGGATGGAGGCATATTGATGGATGGAAAAGCACCGCTTCGGCCTAAGATTTAATATATGGTCATCATTTGAGTTGACTTGGACTTTGCCTTGTTATTAATGATATAAGCTAAATCTGGCTGAATGGTCAGATTCAGTAATGATATACAATCGACAAGTAACTTCCAAACGCAATCAACGTTCTATGAGTTGCATATTGCCATAAATCCTTTTACTGCTTGTAGTCAAATGAAGATGTTGTATAATCAGTAAAACAGGGCCAAAATCGTATGTTACAAGGTAGAAATATATCACGAGCAGAGGCATCCATTTGAAGTAAGTATTAGGTCTCAACAAACTGCTTTAGGAATAGCTTATCTATCTCCATCTAAGTGCCTTCATATTGTGTCTGTTATATCTAGCCTTTCTATTGTAACACTTCAGAAAAATATACTTGCAATAACCTGACAACAGCACACACTATTTCAGTCAAGTTAATAAGCTTAATTTGTCTTTATCAATCCAAAGCCATTTGTAGCGCCTTTCATTAAGTTCTAGAGGTCTACGCCAGAATGTCTAATACTAAGAGACTACAGTAACTGCAGCGAAATCAGTGACATTTAACGACCAAATTGGAAGAGAAGCATCTGTACCCCCCCCCACTTACTTATTTCTCAATACATCAACATGCAGGACTAAGTGGCTTTTAGCTGAAAACACATGCTCTCCTTTATTAACTCCATCCAATCATTAGTCCTCCGAGCAGAGACAGATTCTTGCCTGCCGAGTCAGAACCGTTATGAAGTTCGTTATCATGTTGATCAGAGAAACGCGCTCATTTGACATAACTGTGATTAAAATAAAAGCTTTGTCCATCTGCACAATGCAATTTCCATTTGACTTTTGTGGGACAAAGCATTGTTATCATAGGCAAAGGTCAGTTATGATTTGATTGGATGACTAATGCAGTGAGAGGCTGGTTTTGGGAAAGTTTTGGGGTTAGGTTGAGAGGATGCCTTGTAGGCCTACTGTAGAGAGAGGGACATGGTTCTCGTTAGCATCCTCATTAGGTTATGAACAATGAACCATAATTGTCCCAAGCTGGTTGTCAATGGCTGGTGACAAACATGCCTGGAAAACATCTCTAACTCTGACAAACAAAAACATGCATTGTAAACAAATACAAATATGCATGAGGTACAAACATCCTAAAAGTTTTATAATAAAACTTTACAGCAGTGCTGAGCGATTAGTGTTTTTTGAAGTTGGTTCGGTTTGGGTTAGATTATTAGAAAATAATCACGTTTTCAAACATTTTTTTAAACATTAAATGCATAATGACAATTATTTGTTAGCTTTTTAATGGAAATTCCAAAGCAAAAACCTTGAAAATATTCCATTGTCTCCAACAGGTCCGCACATCAACAGAAAAATAGGAAGTTACTATGAAATAAATAAAAAAACATTTTATTGTGTATATTAATGAATTTTTATTTGATTACTTTATTATTTTTTATTCCTTAGTCATCATCACATCTCTGCTCAGGCAGTAGCAGCCAGACAACGTGCTATGTGCTCCCCCATACTGTCTTTAGTCATCCTATTTAGTAAGGCTAACCTGCCTACGTATGCTGCAAAGCTGTCTGATGAAATAATTGTACTTCTTCAAAGTAAATCATGCATACTTTCACACACTCTCTCTAGCACTCTTTTGGTTGTCTTGTGTACATTCCTTTCTCATGCGGTCTGTGTGTATCTAACCTAACGTACCAGGTGTAAAAGTGTATCCATCTCGGTCAGAGCTGGAAAAAACAGGCACAATGGATTATGGTCATTGTAGTTCATTACCACGTTCTTGCTCTGAATTAGGTTGAATCTTCGCTTAATGAAAACTAGAACTCCCTTCAGCCCAGTGCCCCACATAGTTATTGGCATGATTTCTCTCATGAATTATTTGATTTCTCTCTGAAGAAAAGGCGCATTGGGCTCACAAAAAAGAAAATTCACTAAATGGAATTCAAGTAATTGAAACGATGTCGCTCGGTTCAAATTAAATGTTGGTTAATCGCTCAGCACTACTTTACAGTAATTCATACTTGTCGGTAAACCTTCAATCAACTTGGTGAACTTTGTGTTCCCTTTGATACAGGTTCAGTTGGAACAGAGGGATGTGGAATGATACTGTTGATGGACAGGCTTGTGATGCACACACGAAGTAGAGGCTTTGAATTGAATTTCCTCAGTGAGAGACATCCATTTCACAGGCCAAATGGCAGTTTCAGACTAGTAAACTTGGTTCCAATGACCGGAGGGGAAAGGCATTGACAGTTCAACATCAAATTAGTGACAGAGTATTTGGACACAATTACTAAAAAAAGGTTTCTCTGATAAATTAAATTAGCAAAACGTAATGAATGAAAGGGAACAAAGGCAGGAATATTTCTCTGTCTCCATGTCTCTATCTGTCCAACTCTTTGTCTGTGCAGTTTACCTTGAAGACCTTGATGGGATCAATCCAGAGGCTGTCGTTGTTCAGCCAGGGTTTGCGCTCCGTTAGGCTTTCCGCAAACACATCCAGATAGAAGATGGCGTAGTTCTCAGGGTCTGGGATCTCACTCTGGAAAAGCTTCATGATACTCAGAAACGTGTCCGGAGGCCCACAGATATACACAACTGTAGGGAAGACAAAAACACGACACAAAGGTTTCTTATCACTCTTTATAGGAATTATGTTAGCACTATTCAGTGAAATTGCTCCTCTTATCATTGTTAGACTAGATTTAGATATGAACCACAGATATGAAATCAATCCAAATCTCTAACTTTTGGGAAATGCAGTTCTGAGGAAGCATGTGTAGGTAGGTAGACCTACTGATGGTGCACATTCGTGCGTGCACTATTTAGGGGGAGTGTACATGTGTGTTTACAGGGTGTAAAGCTGTCTGTGCTGTTCGCCTGTCTACATTACACAATCCCATTCTGTTTGCATTCCGTCTACTCCATGGACAGCATGTCTGTAGGCATGATTTCCATTCACTGCATGTCAGAGTGACTTCTGCCAGGTCTAAGACAGTCCTCCCAGTTAGCAGACATTTCCTAAAGTGTTAGACCAAAGTCGGCACAGAACACCGCTCAGACCTCAACTCTCATCTCTTCCAAAACAGCTCACAAGGAGCCATGCCAAGTAGTCCCGCTGTCTCCTGGACATCGTCCAAAACAAATGTACAAAAAGGCAAGGAAAAAGTCCTCCTGTGTTGTAGAAATCATAAGGATCTGCCTGGGCTTAAGTTAATACAAAGCACTTCAAATTGTTTGGTACATTTTATTTCACTTCGTGGCAGACAAAGATGGCAAACAACCAACCTCGTCTTAATTTAAAATGACTAGTACAAGGCTGCATTCTGTCCCATGACTCACACAACATCTACATGCAGAGAAGGATAATGCTGCACTATTCAACACATCCCTATACAATGAATACATTCAATTTCAGTATTTTTTTTTCCTCTCCAGGTGAGACGCTTGAAAAAAGACCAATAAAACAGTCTCTACAAAATTGCATCTTTAGAATGTAGTCAACTTTCGTGTTTATCTTACTTAGTGTTATATAAATATGACAAAGAGCATTAGACATACATACGTATAACCTATGAGATCATGTTAGCATTATGGTATAACCATTATGGTATCATGTTAGAGGGACTTGAATAACTCCTGTAAGAGGACTTGTATACTGTACACCTTCATCGCATGTCTCTGTTCTCTTCCAGGAAGATAGTACACAACTTCCACAAACACATTTCCACCTATGAGGAAACTCACTTTGTGTTTATAGTGAGGGGTCTATACCTTCGCTCCATCATGTGGGCACCTGTGTTAGCACTCATGTAGCTTTTCAAGTCTGCAACAAAATATTCACATATGTACCTCCACAAAAAAGAAAACATAGCTTGATGTATTCTTCCTTTCAGCCATGTGGCATTTCCTTTCTCTGTATGTCTGCTTTTAGTAGTCTGACAAGCATCAAGTGGTGAGCTTTTCCAGAGGCAACCTGGTGGGATTTTAAAACATAATTGGCTTCATATTAAGTCTAGGAGTTAAGGTTTGTCCATTTGAAGCAGGTAAATGTTTTTTTTTCTTCCCATGAACAAAGGCCATTCCGTTTTCCAATAATTAGACCGGTTTCCCATCAGAAGACAAAATAGGAAGGACTATGATGGAGTGCATCAATTTACATTTCACATCTGTACCTGACAACAAGAGGCTGAAAAAAAACAATTGAACTCAAAACTAGACATTATTGCCAAGCCGTTGACTAAAAAGGAGAGACCACACAGTTGAGGTAAAGGTTGACAGCCCAGGGGTTATCTGTTGGTGATCTCATCGGGATAAAAGTGAATGTAATTTCGAGCCAGAACTCCAAGCCTGGACAAGCCCAGACAAAACCATTCACTTCTGTGACCCCAAGCTCACCATGGGCGTGCCTATAATTCGGCTAAGAGGTTTGGCAGCATTCAAAGTGCCTGTTCCTGATATAACATCAGTTTGGTACCCCCATATGCAGTGTTTTTAATAATCTTACTGCTGGAAAAAGTTTTTCAAGTGGATAAACCCAGTCATTTACATGAGTCACTCATCGGCCACACAGTCCCATCTGTGCTATGTTGTTTAGTGCAGAGTCACTCTATAATGTTCGAATCTACTGATTTCTCAATCAGTACCCTGACAATAACTACAAATGAAAACAGTGTGCCAAGAGTAACATTTAGTGGTTAGAGTAATGTTTTGGGGTTATTGAGAACACTGGAGGTCAGTATCTACCCAGAAGATGTGAAAGAGCTTTTACTTCTTCCAGAAGCACTTAAAAATCAACAGAGCATTAGATGTTTCCAACAAACAGAACATTTCTGGGCCAAAGTATACATCAAATATCACTTGCCTGCTTCAGAACATTGAACATAGATTTTAGCAGCATTGATGTTTCTCTGTTGAACTTTCATCTACTGGTATTTTATCAATATGTTTATATTACAGTAAAATGCTAAGGTCCAAGGTGATTTATGCAACCATGTCAGTAGAATGTATCATTAACATCATTCATTCCAATTTTTTAAGGATTCCCTGAGTTGCCAACAAATATTCATTGAAAATGTAAAAAGCTACCAATTCTTGAAATCATGTGTGAAATCGAGGTTCAAATAAACCCATATTGAAGCCACTCGACCGTGTTGATAAGATAAACAACAAGGTAGATGTTGACGTGAGAGATGACTAACAGAAAGCAAACACACACAAATGACTGGTATCAAACAATTTAACCAATGTCAAGCTTTGATTTGCCAACACAATTGGCAATTTGCCATGTCCAACAATAAATCAGGGAACAGCACTGTCACTTTCATCTGGTCTCATTGTGACCCTCTCTACAAGACATTTCTTAACCTAACAACAATATTTTGCTATTTATCACAACATTGAAATAATGTAAATGTACTGTGATGTGTATAGGATATGGTTATCTGAACTAATTAAAAGTTTGAGTTATTTTACCATTAAAATTATACAGTTTTAATAAACATGTAATAACATATCCTACAGCAAGCATTACCATGTGTCAATATGATTTTAGACTAGGTAAATAATCTGAATATATTGAGCTAGCCTACTAATGGTCTAATTCTAAGCATTTCTTATAAATGGCTCTGAAATAAGCAAGACTGTACTGTGTACTCAGATGGCTTACTTTTAAATAGAATGAGCTGCAAATTAAATTAAAAAAATATGATTGCGAATCAGCATTCCAAGATATTGTAAATTAACATGGGGCCATTGTAATTAATTAACGTCAACAATACATACATAATATTTACAACAATAATTCACATTTCAGGTTAAAATGGCTGTCTATTAAATTGGAATATATGTTGTAAATAAAATGCATGCAGGGACCCTTGAAAAAGAGAAGAAAGAACCCACGAGCCCATCACAGAGAGAGACAGGCACACACTTATTTTTCTTCAAAAAATACGCAGGTGGACAAGAGCAATAAACCAGTGGTCTGGTCACACACGGTGCATAAAAGTGTATTCTTTCTCGTCTACCTGTTATTTTAGATAAGAATGTCAAGAACAGGTTTAAAATCCACGGTAGGCCCATGTCAAAACCAAGAACTCAAAACTGAATATTATTGTTGGCTAATATGCTTACCTATCACCAACACCAAGTTTACTAGGCTAGTTAAAGGCCAAACTAGTATCTCATTATTGTCGAGACAATGTTGCATGCATTTTGGAAATCTGATCAGATTCTTGGAGCTAGGCTATTATGGCAACATCCACATTTCCATATGGCACAGCTGGTCAAAAAGCACATTTTTGTTTTCATGACTTTTTACAATATAGCCAATTTTGACATTGCAGCTGGCCTAGTTTAGAGGAAATTACTCAGTTCTGCCTCCAGGACCAGACTCATGACAATACAAGTCAACCTGCTATCGCACATGCGTAAATAGCCAACTAATAGACTTACTTCTTCCGTGGTCTTTCATGAAAGTAATGATTTCTTTATAATAGCTTGGTGAGTCTTGATATGGAAAGGCACCAACTGTGACATTTTCATCCTTCAAATTTAGGTAAATTCCTTCAGAGAGGAAGTAGTGAGGTCGGTCATCTTTTTTCAAATCGTGGAAAATCAGAATGGCACGAGAGGTCCAATTATAGTGCGCGTGAATAATGTTTGCAAAGTCTCCCAGTTTGGTGGTCGAGGGTCCGGTGCGAACAATTGTATTGAACTCGTCCCCTTTATCAAACCCATATGCGGTTCCTCCCGCAGTTATCAATGGGAGTTTCCAATGGGATGCAAATCTTCCAACTGAGGCCACTGAATACACGCAACCTGGTCCAAAGAAAGCATCTGGTTTATTATAAAGTTTGGTGTCCACGGCGATAATCTGTGCCTTATTTTCTGCGCAGACACCGGTTGAATCCTCCGTGCTGAAATTCAAGAGTTGAATAGAGTGGCCTTTGAGAAGTCCGTGCTTCTTCTGGAGATTCTCGTTCGCCATAAGAATTGCTGGGAAAACCCGAGGCAAAGCCCATGGATACTTGTGGTAATTATCGGGAAGCATCACCGCAACGGTGATATTATTTTCCATAGTCATTCGACACCTGGATATGAGAGAATATGTGAATAACACAAATAAACAATATCCAAGTTCCGTTTTATATCCCATTGCTCAAATTTGAAGTTAAATAAATCCAAGAAAACGGACCTCGTGAGTTCACCTGGGAAGTGGTAAAACGCCTTACTGTCCTGAAACCGAACCATATGGTTCTCTATTGAAATGCAATTTCAGTCAAAATAACAAATGCTTAGGTAATCCATGTGTAATTTATCCTCTATAATTTTGTTCCAATTGTTCTCCAGCAGCGTGATTCCGGGAGTTGTTCACTTCGGTGCAGTTTTCGGACTGATGTTCCTCAACTCCCCCCTCAAAGTGTGATAACATCCATCCATATGACTATAATCACTGCAACCTTCAGTACACCCCCCACACGTGATATCACAGGTCCGAGAAAGACAGGGATGAGGCGCCCCCTGCCTGCTGTCACAGTTCTTCAATCTTGGTCCTGGAGACCCACATAGTGTGCAAGTTTTTGTTCAGCCACAGCACTAACAGAACGGATTCAACTACCATTGAATCAGGTGTGAGTACTGGGGGCTGGAACAAAAACCAGCACACCATGTGGGTCTCTAGGACCAGGAAAATAGATCATCAGTTAAATAATAAACTGGCTTGGACAATAATCTGAAAGACAATTTAGCATTTGTGTTGAAATCCATGAGAGTTGAATAAACCAAAATCCAAGCAAGTAGTACACATGATAAACTCCGATGCCGAATTTGATATACACAAATCTAAGATTCCACAATGATCCACTAGAGGTCAGGAGTTCCTCACAGGACTTCATTTCAGCAAGCTCTACTACATCAAATCAAATGTATTTATATAGCCCTTCTTACATCAGCTGATATCTCAAAGTGCTGTACAGAAACCCAGCCTAAAACCCCAAACAGCAAGCAATGCAGGTGTAGAAGCACGGTGGCTAGGAAAAACTCCCTAGAAAGGCCAAAACCTAGGAAGAAACCTAGAGAGGAACCAGGCTATGAGGGGTGGCCAGTCCTCTTCTGGCTGTGCCGGGTGGAGATTATAACAGAACATTGCCAAGATGTTCAAATGTTCATAAATGACCAGCATGGTCAAATAATAATCATCACAGTAGTTGTCGAGGGTGCAGCAAGTCAGCACCTCAGGAGTAAATGTCAGTTGGCTTTTCATAGCCGATCATTAAGAGTATCTCTACCGCTCCTGCTGTCTCTAGAGAGTTGAAAACAGCAGGTCTGGGACAGTTAGCATGTCCGGTGAACAGGTCAGGGTTCCATAGCTACAGGCAGAACAGTTGAAACTGGAGCAGCAGCACGGCCAGGTGGACTGGGGACAGCAAGGAGTCATCATGCCAGGTAGTCCTGAGGCATGGTCCTAGGGCTCAGGTCCTCCGAGAGAGAGAAAGAAAGAGAGAATTAGAAAGAGCATACTTAAATTCACACAGGACACCGGATAAAACAGGAGAAGTACTCCAGATATAACAAACTAACCTTAGCCCCCCGACATAAACTACTGCAGCATAAATACTGGAGGCTGAGACAGGAGGGGTCAGGAGACACTGTGGCC
The DNA here is from genome assembly GCF_018296145.1 of Oncorhynchus tshawytscha. NCBI lineage: Eukaryota > Metazoa > Chordata > Actinopteri > Salmoniformes > Salmonidae > Oncorhynchus > Oncorhynchus tshawytscha. Next base: position 21,494,207 of record NC_056461.1, read on the forward strand.
CCATCCGATGATACCCCCGGACAGGGCCAAACAGGAAGGATATAACCCCACCCACTTTGCCAAAGCAGAGCCTCCACACCACTAGAGGGATATCTTCAACCACCAACCTACCATCCTGAGACAAGGCCGAGTATAGCCCACAAAGATCTCCGCCACAGCACAACCCAAGGGGGGGCGCCAACCCAGACAGGCAGATTACATCAGTGACTCAACCCACTCAAGTGAGTTGAGTAATAATCAATGTTTTATTAGCTCAGGCAATTGTAATGTTATCATAAGGGAACCCCAAATGACAAAGTTCAAACACATGTCAATTCAATATGCTGAAAAACTGCGTATGATTCGGACTCCCCAAAAGTCATGACAAGCAGTCCGAAAACAAAGTCAAGCAACCTGGATGATCAACAATAAAGAGAGAATGATTGGTTCATGCTCATTATAGCCATTTGTATTGTAAAGACATAGTAATCAGCAATGCTTGGCGCTTTCAGTTGCCTTCCAAACCTATTCCTGAACAGGTTAATCTTGGAAACTGTAGTTTCTGGCTGCAATGCTGCATCATATACATTTAGAAAACAAATCAGATACCTCCGTTTTTCAGTTCTACCTCTTTCCTCCTCCTCATCTCCTCTCCCCATCAGTTGGTGGACTTTGGCAGTCTGTAGACACCTGCGGACACGATGAGCTGATGGTCTCGCACTTTCCTCTGCAGGAAGGCCTGCAGCTCATTCACGTCCATCTCTGTGACAACGGGTCCCGTGGCAACGAACATCCGGAGCATGGAGTGGATGCGCTCCAGGGTCATGGTCTCCAGGTTGGTCAGCATAGCCTGGATGTAGGCCCAGAACAACTGCACAAAGAGGAGAGAGAACCTGTGCTGTTAGGGCTAGCTTGATTTGTATTTGACAGGAAATGTGTATTTATATTTTAATTACATGCCTCCGATGTGTGTGTGTGTTTGTGTGTGTGTCTGCGTGTGTGTCTGCCCGCATACCTGTAGTTTCTCTTCCCTCTGTTCTGAATGGGTGGTGGTATTGGAGTCTCCCTCCTCGTCGCTGTCGATCAGCATCTCCCCTCTCTCAGGTTTCTCCCGGGACGAGCCGGTCTCCAGGATAGAGTAGTGTCCCCCAGCATCCTCCTTCAGGACCCCCTGCTGCTGCCACAGAGCCAGCTTCCTTCTCGCCACCTCCTGCGGCACCCCCAGGACCCCACTCAGCTCCTCCAGAGTCCACGAGCCTTCAGGAGAGAGAGACAGATATAGATGGCAAAAGTTAACCGTAGTTACTGATACAATGTCTGTATACAATGATAAGTTGCACAAAAGGCAGCCTGTGACGGCCGGAGTTCTGACTTTTGTCCTGGAAGTGCAGGATGATGGCAGCGTGGATGGGGGACACAGTCAGGTTAGCCAGAGTCCTGTCCTCCAGCTCCACATCTAGTGTCACTGAGCCCAGATGAGGCTTCCAGCTCAGTGTCCTCATCGCCTGGGAAACCATTTGAATTATGGAATTATTTGATATCAAAATGCAATTTCCCTATTCTCTGTTTATAAGGACTTGAGTAAAACAGAAACAGACTGGCACCTATGCTACATCTTTATCATCAGGTACCTTGAGTTTCTCATAGCGGTGTGTGTAGGCCTCCATGGCCTGGGAGGCCAGGAGCGGGAGCTCCATCTTCTCCTCCTTCAGCGTGGGCCAGAACTCAGAGGACAGGATCATGGCAGTCAGGGCCATGGGGGGCTGCTCCTCCTCACCTAGCCTGGACTCCTCTTCACGGATGTTGGTGTTGATCCTCCGTGAGTCAGCCACGTCCTGAGAGAGAACAGAGAGAGAGAAGAGAGAAAGAGAGAGAAGAGAGAGAGAAGAGAGAGAGAAAGAGAGTAAGGCTTTGTCCTAAAGTGTTTCTATGGTCTCTGTCTTGGTTGTGTAACTTGTGTCTCCATGCCTTATTCTATGGTCTCTGTCTTGGTTGTGTAAACTTGTGTCTCCATGCCTTATTCTATGGTCTCTGTCTTGGTTGTGTAACTTGTGTCTCCATGCCTTATTCTATGAAAAACACTGGTAGGTGAAAGGACTATATATTTTCAAAGATACTAGGAAGTCACTTTGAGAATCATGTTGTCATAGCACATTCTAACATAAATGATAACTCAAGATTTCAAAGTCACGCCCTGCTTTACCTTCAGCATCACTTCACAGTAGTGCATGTGGGACTCTCCGAATCGCAGCTTGAGTAACTCCACGTTACGTATCTCCCTGGAGGCACATGAGAAAAGTTAATTACTAATATATATATATAATTACTAATATAAATATATATATATATATATATATATATATATATTAACCAAAATGTCCACACAGAAATACCAACACCAATATGCACATAATATTAAGAGTGACTAAGTTGAGTAATGTATAGTACTGTATAGTGCTGAGATACAGATGCTGGTACTAGCTACTGTAAATTAGTGTTGTGTACCTGGCGGTATTGTAGTTGAACTGGTGGAGAAGTCTGTCTGCCAGGACAGTTCTGTACTCATCTATGAAGATCTCTTTACTGCCGTATATGCTGACCAGAAGACTGATGATGTCAGACGAACGCCGCTTGGAGCCCGTCTTGTCTAAAGGGTGAGAAAGAAAGATGAGTGTATTTAGTAAAAGAGACGTGACAGAGAGGTGAAACATGTCTAGTTCAATACAGCAGAAACAGGAAAAAGCAACGAGCACAGTTTGTCTAGTCTAGTGTGATGAACTTTGTGGGTCCACTGAGGGTACTGACCTGTGACAGCATCCTTAGGGTCTGGGGTCCATTCCTCTGGGTCGCTGCCCTCGTCCTCACTGTCCTGGGTCTCCAGGGTCACAGGGTCGGCACGGGACAGCTCATTGGCCAGGTCACTGCAGCCCTCCGCGTCCCCAGTAAGGCTGGCCACTATCTGACGTACCGTGTCCTCCCGCGTCCTGGCAACAAACCACAGACGTCACATCAATGTCACGTCAACAACAACACAATATGCTATGGGAGTCAAATCAGTAAGTAAAGAACAATTTTCTCTAACATTTTGCCTCCCAATAAAGGTTTGCTTTGTACATTAATACTCATGAGGGAATAAAATAATAGATAACTAAATAGAGATTACGATAATACACATGCACCCACCTGAGGTACTTGCGGATTGGTTGGCAGGCAACCTGCAGGATGACCATAGATGGGTCCAGCTCCCGTAGGGCCTTTATGGCTGAGATGTATACAGTGATGATGTCAGAGGTATGGACTCCTAGAAGCGGAGAAGAATGTTGTTGAGCAGGGATTAACTAACACAAGTCTTATCACTCCAGCTTCTTCTGCAACCCTGTATTTGCAAACAAAACGTAGTCTTCACATCAAAAAGAGCCAAACACCAATCACTGTTCCTAACCCATCATTGGTTCACTGACCTGGGTGAAGCAGACGGGTCTCAAAGGCTGTCTTAAGGGAGGTGAGGAGCTGCTGCCTCTGATTGGTTCTCTCTAGACAGAATTTGAGGTCCTCAATGGCAGGCTTTGACTCAGGGAAATCTGACAGGGACAGAATGTGAGGGCGGAAGAAATGACAAAACACTTTCTACCTTCTTTCCCCTTATCAAATCTCTTCCCTATGCCATCGACACCCACAGGTGACAGCTTTATGTTCTTACTCTCTGTTTCATAAACCATCACCCTATCCATCTCCTCTCTCTGTTCCCTAACCCCTCACCTCTAATGATGCTGAAGAGCTCCTCGATCCTCATGTTGACATAGATCCTGCAGAAGAACTGGTGCATGTGACACCTCCAGCGCTGCAGCACGGCGTTGGCTGGCTGGCCCACCTCCCCAGCCCTGCTGCCTGTGCTATTGGGCACCATACCCAGTCCACCCTCTTCACTGGCAAACACCCTGCTCAACCAGCCTAACACCAGCTCTAGCCACTGGAGAGAGAGAGAATGACAAGAGGGACTTGAGAGAGTGTTTGTAAGTAAGTGTAAAACAGATAAATGATCACATTTCTGAGATTTGGACTTGGTGTAGAAAATTGTTTCATAGACAAATCATGTTTGGTCAGCAACCTATTCTGTTAAATAATGCAAGCTAGAAAATAATAACTTGTTGATAGGTCATGTCACATTATTATGTTAAGTGGTCCTCCCATAGACAGGCTCTCTAGTATACTGTACCTCCTGAAAGCTGAAGAGGAAAGAGCTCTCGTACTCCCCCCTGCAGTGCTGCTCCATCCGCTGCTCAATCAGTTTGTGTAAGATGGACGTCACTGCCTCTGAACTAACCCGCTCCAATAGCTGCAACCTGGACCTGGAGGGTGGGAAAAGTGGGTAAAGACAGCTGCAGAGACACAACAAACACGGCTGGCACAGATGTAGACAATGGTTGTTCTAGCACAACGTATAGAGCATACAGTGACATGGCCACGCCTCTATTCACTCACAGTATGTGGCTGAGCTCTTGCAGCTGCTCCAGGGCCTCCTGACACCAGCACTGCTGAGTGGGGACAGTGCAGCCCAGACAGACACCCCCATCAGGCCCCCTGCCCCCTTCCTCAGCCTCCCCCTTCTGGCTCATGTACACAGAGAAGGTCCTGCTGTAGAACTCCAGTATTCTCATCTGGAGGACAGCCGAGGGGGAGAACAGTAGAATGGCCCTGATGACGGAAAAGGCCCTCTCCCGGAGACCCCTGGCCCCAGGGCCACACAGACCACCCCGGCCCTCATCCTGCCAGGTACCCAGCCTCTCCAACCCTCCTGTGAAAAGAGACAGAGAGCAATTCCTTTACGCATTTGACAGCATTCTGTTCAGTCAAAATTCCAGTATTAAGGGTGTAGTCAACTGTAACCTGAATGTTTGAACCCACCTAGGAAAGGTTCCAGTCTGTCCAAAAGGGTACGGAAGGCAATGAGTAGGATCCTGGTCCTATCCTTCTCCCCAAGTTCATTCTCTGGCTGCTTCAGTCCAGCCCAAAACTCAGGGGCCACTGCAGTGGTCAAACGCACCTGCAGAGTCTCCAGGAGCCATCCCTCCAGAAACTGACCCAGACCATTTGAGCACAACAGGCTAAGCCCCTCACAGAGAGACCCATCAGACATTGTGTAGTCATTGGACACTGGAGACACCTACAGACAGAGGAAATTGGTCATGTTCTTATAAACAGACACGGACTATGGTTTGTAGGTACATTGATAGATAGCTAGTTAAGACCAATGTTGATCTATGTAATTCCTAATGTCATGTGAATGTGTTAGATAGCTACATGTCCAGCAATCAACCACAGTAGCGCAATAGATCTAATTTCATTCTCACATAAAAGGAAGGCAACCTATGTCAACAACACAAGGTACCTTGCGTAGGCAAGTTAGGTCCATCTACTCACCAGAGCTGCAGTTACAGTATCCCAAGCAGAAGATAGCCCCTGTGGTACTGAGAATAACCTCTCAGCGGAGTCCATCATCACCACGGTTGGACCAAATTACTCAGCGAGAACCATTCGATTGTGTATTGTCAAAGTTATCGTCTGTGTTATATCACTCAACCATATTAATGTGTACCTAATATGGCTCATAATACTAACATGTCTCTAATACTAATATGTCTCTGAAGTTATTGCGCTCGCGCGCAAGCCTGTGGCGCATAATACTGACGTATGTGTGGTTGCGGAACTTATAAAAGTGTGGCGGAAGTGTACGTGCCAGTTTGTTCGTTGGAGGGATTTTGAAGCTAAGTGGGTGACGAGAAGGATTTTATTTCGACTGCCTTAGTCATTGCAAATAATAGCCTATTTGTCAACTAGTTAAACCTAGCGCGATAGAGAGTTAACTGTAGCACTATTGGCTTCAAACTAGTGATGAGAAACCGAAGCATTCACGTGCTAGTCCGAAATAGGAAACGTCCGACTTGCTAATTGGTTGTACTTATACACGTGCGCGTTCATCCAATTAGCGAGTCAGAAATGTCCCGAGTTTCCTCGTTCCGAATAGCATATCAACGCTGCATTTCACCAAATTGTGCAGAAAATGGCTAATTACTCTGAGCTTTTTTAGTGACATCTGCTAGTCAGTAATGAAAAGCAGCGTTTGATGTTGAGATACTTTTGGTAATGTAGTGTATGTGGACACCTACTCTTCGAATATCTCATTTCAAAATCATAGGTATTAATTTGGAGTTGGTCCCTCCCTTTGCTGCGACAACAGCCTCCACTCTTCTAGGGAGGCTTTCCACTAGATGTTGGAACTTGCTTCCATTCAGCCATGAGCATTAGTGAGGTTGGGCGATTAGGCCTGGATCACAGTCCCATTCCAATTGATCCCAAAGGTGTTTGATGGGGTTGAAGTCAGGGCTCTGTGCAGGCGAGTCAAGTTCTTCCACACCAATCTCGACAAACCATTTCTTTATGGACCTCGCTTTGTGCAGGGGGGCATTGTCAAGTTGAAACAGGAAAGAGCCTTCCCCAAACTGTTGGAACAAAATTGGAAGCACAGAATCATCTAGAATGTAATTGTATGGTGGAGGGTAAAGATTTCCCTTCACTGGAATTAAGGGGCCTAGTTCATCCACCAAACTTCACAGTTGGTACTATGCATTTGTCCATCAGACTGCCAGATGGTTAAATTTGACAAACTGACTTGTTGGAAAGGTGGCATCCTATGACGGTGACACGTTGAAAGTCACTGAGCTCTTCAGTAAGGCCATTCTACTGCCAATGTTTGTCTATGGAGATTGCATGGCTGTGTGCTCGATGTTATACAGTTGTACACAACAGGTGTGGCTGAAATAGCCGAATTCACTCATTTGAAAAGGGTGTCCACATACTTTTGTATATATATAGTTTATATATATTTTTCCACAATATTAAGTAAATCGCCCCATAATCCATTGCCATTGAAGGTTCGCCCCTTCCATCATGCGTCCCTCTTTTGCTGTCAAAAACGGAATATATGCCATTTTTTCGGATGCTTTAAACATAATCGTATAGTTTACTCAAAGCGAATTGTTTAAACAATGTGCTGAAAGGGTGGTGTCACAAAACGATTCTCAAAATATACCTAGTCTGGTCCCCAAGATCCCAACTCTAGCTGCGGAGCAACTGTTCAGGTAACAAACCCTGGATGAAGAAATACTAACTACATTGAAGTACGGTGTCCAGTAGACGTCGTTGTTTGAATCGAAGAAAAAACCGGAACCACGTTGAAATTGCTATCAGAGGAAAGCCCTAAAAATGATCAGAGACTCCAGCCAGTCTACTCATAGACTGTTCTCTCTACGGAAAGCGGTACCGGAGCGCCAAGTCTTGGTCCAAGAGGCTTCTACCCCCAAGCCACAAGACTCCTGAACATCTAATCAAATGGCTACCCAGACTATATGCATGCCCCCTATTATACGCTGATGCTACTCATCTATGCATAGTCACATTAATAAATATTTACATGTACTACCGATGCTACTCATCTATGCATAGTCACATTAATAACTATTTACATGTACTACCTCTTTCCCAACTGTATTTAATTTTAATTAATTTATTTATTTTGCTCCTTTGCACCCCATTATTTTTATTTCTACTTTGCACATTCTTCCATTGCAAAACTACCATTCCAGTGTTTTACTTGCTATATTGTATTTACTTTGCCACCATGGCCTTTTTTGCCTTTACCTCCCTTCTCACCTCATTTGCTCACGTTGTATATAGACTTGTTTATACTGTATTATTGACTGTATGTTTGTTTTACTCCATGTGTAACACTGTGTCGTATCTGTCGAACTGCTTTGCTTTATCTTGGCCAGGTCGCAATTGTAAATGAGAACTTGTTCTCAACTTGCCTACCTGGTTAAATAAAGGTAAAATAAATAAAAAATAAAAAATGTACATATTACCTCAATTACCTCGACACCGGTACCCCTTGTATATAGCACCGCTATTGTTATTTTACTGCTGATCTTTATCTGTTTGTCTCTTATTTTTTTAAAGGTATTTTCTTAAAACGGAATTGTGGGTTTGTAAGTAAACATTATTTCACTGTAAGGTCTACACCTGTTGTATTCGACCGATGTGACTACAATTTGATTTGAAATCAGTGGGATTTTGCAACCAATTGAGCTATAATCCCCAAAGCACACACATCCCTGGATCGTTCCTCTTTTCAATTCGCTGCAGCTAGTGACTGGAACGAGCTGCAACAACCACTCAAACTGGACAGTTTTGTTTCCATTCAGTCATGTCTCTTCATGCAAAGACTCAATCATGGACACTGACAGTTGTGGCTGCTTCGCGTGATGTATTGTTGTCTCTACCTTTTTGCTGTTGTCTGTGCCTAATAAGGTTTGTACCATGTTTTGTGCTGCTACCATGTCTTCGGTCTCTGTAGTGCTGTGGTGTGTTTTGTCCAATATGTTTAATCTTAGCCCCCGTCCCTGCAGGAGGCTTTATGGTAGGCCGTCATTGTAAATAAGAATTTGTTCTTAAATGACTCGCCTAGTTAAATAAAGGTAATAAATAAGACCTAGAGACAGCCTCCAAGATGGCCGACCGTTATCAACATACTTTACTCACGGTCGCATACGCCGATTCGTGGGGTCTGACGTCTTGCTAGTTACGGTTTCAGAAGTCCGTTATTATTATTTTATTGCATTACACGAACCAGTGGTGGAAAAAAGACTTAAGCGTCATACTTGAGTAAAAGTAAAGATACCTTAATAGAAAATGTCTCAAGTAAAAGTAACCCAGTAAAATACTACTTGTGAAAAAGTCTAAAAGTATTTGTTTTCAAATATACTTGAGTATCAAAAGTAAAAGCATCAAAGTATAAATCGTTTTAAAAATGATTATATGAAGCAAACCAGACAGCTTAATTTTATTTTTTATTTATGGATAGCAAGGGGCACGCTCCAACACTAAGATATCATTTACAAATGAAGCATGTGCTTAGTGAGTCCGCCAGATCAGAGGCAGTAGGGATAACCAGGGATGTTCTCGCATAGGGCGGCGCACAATTGACCCAGCGTCGTCCGGGTTAGGGGATGGTTTGGCCGGGGTCGGCCGTCATTGTAAAATAAGAATTTGTTCTTAACTTGCCTAGTTAAAAAAACAAGGGTGTGTGAATTAAACCATTTTCATGTCCCGCTAAGCATTCAAAATGTAACAAGTACTTTTGAGTATCAGTCAAAATGTATGGAGTAAAAAGTACATTATTTTCTTTAGGAATGTAGTGAAGTAAAAGTAGTCCTAAATGTAAAGTGAAGTACAAAAAAGACTTACGTAGAACTTTCAAGTATTTTTACTTAAGTACTTTTTTCACCTTTATTTGACCAGGTAGGCTAGTTGAGAACAAGTTCTCCCTTTACACCACTGACATGAACATTGTACAAAATAATATACAGATATCACACATAGGAGCCCATTACTACATGCACACTAGCACTGGAGCCCAGCATGAACCGTGAGCTAGAGCTGGGTTCTGGATCTTGATTAGGGAGGGGAAATATGCAGGCAAGAAGCACAATGGAGGACCAAACCTGCCATAATTAGAATTAAATACATTCACACAAATGTATACATAAATATATAAATCCACACATAATTAAATAAATGAGCAAGGAAATAAAAAAATGCCAAATGTAATTAATTTTCTCTACATATCTGTTATGTATTTAATTATTTATCTATGTATTATAATTATTCAAACTTTAATTCATTTTATTAAATATTTATTTCTGTACTTCTTCCTCCAATATGATTAATGAGGGTTGTCAGTCAAACGTCTGTAGGCGGTATCTAACAAACTATTGGTTGATCAATGTCACGTGTTTCTCCACTGCTTTTTCCTGCTTTTGCACCACCTATGTGAAGCTAGCCACAATAACGATTTGCCAGAATAGTAGAATTTACTGTTTGCCTTCAAAATAAAAGTCCCACATTGAAACTGTCAGACAGACACAAATACTGGAATCATCCCATATTTTAACTGGATACTGCTTAACAAGTTTGGAATGTTATATCAATTCAACAAAAGACAATTTGCCCCCCCAAAAATTGTTAATCGCACTGTGGATTTATTAGACTTCACAATTGCAAAATGTGTGGGCTCAAAACAGGTGGGACTATTAAATTAATCATTGTTAATTAACAGCAAGCTGGAGAGGTCACAGTCAAACTTAGATGCATAACGTGAGCTCTGTTGCTCTCCCGTTAGATCTCTTATATACTACTTACATAGGCATTTTTCATAGGATTGGTTCCTGCAAAAAATATATATATAAATAAACATTTCTGCAAATTTGTATTTTTTAAATAAACATTTTTTAAAAAAGGATTGGTTCCTGCATGTGTCTGGCACGTCTCCTATCTTGATTTATATAACATATTCTGGGCGTTCTGCCAGATGGTCCTAAGGAGGGGATCATGACGCCCCCCCTCATCGTTACCAAGCACAGGCAGGAAACAATAATTTTTTATGACACGAAAGACAAGACGAACATTTAATGCTGTCTCTTCACATGATACATTTTCTCTCACAAAATGTTATTAACTGTGAAGAGTTTACACAAATATTAGCGTCGTAGCTCTTTTTGAAGGACTTAAACTGTGGGAAATCACCTCACTATTCAACATATTGCACATTCGTATTGCAATGTACAGCTTTACCTGCGGATCTTGGGTACATAAAATGGGGTGTCAATCCAGAGCACAACTCTGAAGAGTTTACACAAATATTAGCGTAGTGGTTTAAAAATCACATGATCAAACGAAGCTTCAGACGTTATTAATCACGTAATAATGTTACTTTGAAACGAGCATCAGTACATTTGGTGCTTTCAGGACAACTGGTGCCGCTTCAAAACAACTGGGAACTCGGAAAAAACGAGGTCAAATCATGACGTCAGTGATTTCATATCGGAAAGTTGGAGCCAAATTGTGGTCGCGGGCCAAGAAAGTTAGGTAACACCTGGTTTAGTGGGAGGGGATATAACTAAAAAATGCTGGTATCATCCAAGTAGTATGCTATTGTGTGTGTGTGTGCGTGTGTGGACTGCAGATACACTGCAGCCCTTCTATGCTACAGCAGACCCTTGGGAAATATCCACAGACTATATTTCACCTTGCTGTAACACTGCCATAAAACCCCTGACACTTGGGGTTAAAATCAAGACAAGGCATTCTGCTTATGTATAATTTAAATGCTTCCAACTCTGAGTAACTGTTTCAATCAGAGTCCATGTATCAGAAGCCTATTAGATGTAACTGTCTGACATGACTGGATAAATTAACCAGGATAAATTATCTAACCATGCAGACATGTCTCCTGTCAAGTTTAGCCCAAGTGATCTTCGTTATTTTTCAATTACATTGTCTGTGAGATCAATTGTACCCTTGATTCTCAATCCCAGTTATTTACAGTTTTGCTATATTTCATGTCAGCAGTTGTTATGAATCGTAATGAATGGCTTTGAAAATATAGGCTAGTGTTATGGAGCTGGTTAGATGGAGTGTTGGTGCGAATAGAGCCTCTCTTAAACCGGGAAGGAGATCTTTAGTCTGTAGCTGTGGTTTGAATTAGACGTGACCTCTAGCAGTGGGATTCAATTAATGTATGATTGACTCTCTGTCACACACACACACGTCCTTCATCCATCAAAGGCTGGAATGGGCTGATTCAGTAGGAATGGCCTGCTGAGTGAGTGGGACCTCAGCTTAGACATCCGCCTCCCTTTTACATTGTGCACAACAAGTCTGACATGTATTTAGGAGGATAGGCTACAGGTCTCTAGGTTGTTTTCTCTTTGAAATACCCAGATTTTCTACAATTTCCATGATGTTCGGACTCGGAATGCAGGCCCAGGCTATATTTGATGGTAAGCATTCATAATTATAAATAATTGATCTAGGCTACAGCTCAAACACTGTAAAAACCCGAGAAGTTGTTTCCATGAGTACCTTGGTTGTTTCCACATTCCACCTCTTAACAGCCAGTGTTGTTTCTTTTACCTCAGGTATCGAGAAGCTGTGTTCTAAGAGGGATGAGCTGAACCGTCAGATCCAGCAGGAGGAGGAGGAGAAGGGTCGTCTGCAGCACGACATCCATGTCCTCACCGAGAAACTACGCCGCGTCAACGAGAGCCTGGCCCGACGACACTCCGTCCGCGCTGACTTTGACCACACCATCGGCGAGACCGAGGGTGCCTTTATAAAGGTCAGGACCAGCCAGGGTTTAGGGTTTCTATTTTTCATGAGAAAAAAAAGTATGTTTTTCAGTGTTATTTAAGTCTCACAAAACCATGAAATCATATTATGTGAGCTTTACAGTACATATCAATTTGACTGCAAAAGGACCTGTAAATGTACTGGGTAAGATAACATTCTCCATGTCTTCTAGTTCTCAAAGAACACTGGATGGAATTATTTGCAGCAATTCCAGACAGCAAACATCCCACGTGTTATCTTAATATCCAACTCCCTTGGTGTTACTAAGAGCATAATAGCAGAGCAAACAAACACCCGTAAGTGTTGTTAATTAAAAACCACTGAGTGCTCAGAGTCAGACTCTTCAAATCAAATTGTGCACAGCAGATAGTCTGATTAAGTGGTTGTCTAGCTGTATCCCGATCCCACTTGACTCAGCCTATGGTATTTCATACAGTAAATGCAATGAACCTTATGTTGATTCATGTCTTACTCTCTCTAAGATTCTGGAGAGCTGTCAAACACTGCTGAGTGTAATAAAGAAGGAAGCAGGAAATCTCGGCAAAGCCACTGAACCCGGAAGGAAAGACCACTGACATCCAGACTACCTCCCCTAAACCTAACCTCTCACCCAGACACCAGCATTTCCCCTCACCCTTGTAACTGTGCACTGTTTGTACACTGAACAAAAATATAAATGCAACATGCGACCATTTCAAAGATTTTATTGAGTTACAGTTCATATAAGGAAATCAGCCAATTTAAATAAATTCATTAGGCCCTAATCTATGGACTGGGAATACAGATATGCATCTGTTGGTCACAGATAACTTTTTTTTTAAAGGTAGGGGCGTGGATCAGAAAACCAGTCAGTATCTGGTGTGACCACCATTTGCTTCATGCAGCTCATCTCCTTCGTATAGAGTTGATCAGGCTGTTGATTGTGGCCTGTGGAATGTTGTCACACTCCTCTTCAATGGCTGTGCGAAAGTTGCGGGAACTGCGATATTGGCGGGAACTGGAACACAATGTCGTACACGTCGATCCAGAGCATCCCAAACAAGCTCAATGGGTGACATGTCTGGTAGCTATGCAGGCCATAGAAGAAGTGGGATATTTTCAGCTTCCAGGAATTGTGTACAGATCCTTGTGACATGGGGCTGTACATTATCATGCTGAAACATGGCGGTGGATGAGTAGCACGACAATGAGCCTCAGGATCTCGCCACGGTTTCTCTGTGCATTCAAATTGCCAACAATGAAATGCAATTGTGTTTGTTGTCCGTAGCTTATACCTGCCCATACCATAACCCCACCGCCACCATGGATCTGCCATCTGCCCGGTACAGTTGAAACCGGGATTCCTCCGTGAAGAGTACCCTTCTCCAGTGTGCCAGTTGCCATCGAAGGTGAGCATTTGCGCACTGAAGTCGTTTACAATGCCGAACTGCAGTCAGACCAAGACCCTGGTGAGGCTGACTAGCACACAGATGAGCTTCCCTGCGCGGGTTTCTGACAGTTTGTGCAGAAATAATATGGCAACAGCTCTGGCTAGCATTCCTGCAAGCAGCATGCCAATTGCTCCCTTAAAACCTGAGACATCTTGTGGCATTGTTTAACAAAACTGCATATTTTGGAGGGCCCTTTTATTGTCCCCAGCACAAGTTGCACCTTTGCAATGCTGTTTAATCATCTTCTTGATATGTCACACCTGTCAGGTGGATGGATTAGTAAACAGATTTGTGCACAACATTTGAGAGAAATAAGCTTTTTGTGCGTATGGAACATATCTGGGATCTTTTATTTCAACTCATGAAACATGGGACCAACATTTTACATGTTGCGTTTATATTTTTGTTCAGTATAATATACACTGAGTATACAAAACATTAAGAACACCTGCTCTTTCCATGACATAAGCTGACCAAGTGAATCCAGTTGAAAGCTATGATCCCTTATTAATGTTACTTGTTAAATCCACTACAATCACTGTAGATGAGGTGGAAGAGACAGGTTAAAGAAGGATCTTTAAGCCTTGAGACATTTATGACACGGGTTGTGTATGTGTGCCATTCAGAGGATGAATTTGCAACACAAAAGATTTAAGTGCCTTTGAACGGGGTATGGTAGTAGGTGCCAGGCTCACTGGTTTGGTCAAGAACTGCAACACTGCTGAGGTTATCACACTCAACAGTTTCCCGTGTGTATCAAGACTGGTCCACCCCCCCCAAAGGACATCCAGCCAACTTCACATAACTGTGGGAAGCACTTGAGTCAACATTGACCAGCATCTCTGTGGAACGCTTGACACCTTGTAGAGTCCATGCCCCGTCGAAATGAGGCTGTTCTGGGGGAAAAAATGGGGGAAGTTCAACTCAATATTAGGAAGGTGTTCCTAGTATTTGTATATACAGTATATTTATGTAAAATGTTTTGACTTTGTCTACTAATACTGCTGTTCACTGGCATACTTATTTTATACCAATTGAATCATTTTAATAAAGATGATCTGTGAAGAATCCGGGCTCATTTGCCTATTGCAGTGTATGGGACACGCCCAGAAGTCATTCCTTGGGTTGTTTTTCTTGAGTGCTAGTGTCTTTCAACAGCGGCACACGAGACAGACACACACACACTCCCGGTGAGATGCTGTCTGACACTTTGATATGTAATTACAGGTAAATATAGCACAGATAAATATAGCACAATGCAGGTTTAGGTGGAAGCACGCTGCTCTATTCTTTCTACTAGTAAATCTCCTTCACAACAAATAAAAGCTATTCTCTGAGATTTCTGAAGCTTTCTGTCTGTTTTGTTGATGTTCTGTTTATTCGGTCAGGTTTAACAATGCATTTATGAGTTTTGGCAGGGTAATGTTTCGCAATTGGGAGATTCTGCCTTCACATGAGGGATGAAGAGTCATCAGAAATACGATAACAGACTATTCACACTGTCCTTCAAGGCTTCATCTATTTATTGAGCTTTTATTTGTAGTTCTGACATCTTTTTTTTGCCCAAAGCGTTAACAAGTACACATTTTACAGTAAGCACATCTCTTAGACGCTGGAGATTTAGACAGAGGAAGAGAAAAACAAGATGAGATGGGGCTTCTAGCTACAGTATGACAGACAAGTACTGTTTCTTCTCAACAGGACCAGACAGATAGGACAATATCAATCTTTCAAGTGAATCAGTCTTCATCACAATAATAGCCATCTCAGTCTTGCTTGTGTCACATACAGTATGACCACTGGAACATCCAATGATACAGCCCTGGCTTTTGGGCCTCCGCTTTGATGAAAGCCAACATTAGAAGCGCATGATTCCCAGGAAAATCTGTCGGCCTCCTTAGGGATTTGGTCCTCAAAGGCAGCAGTTAGCACAGATGAATGGCATACGTGCTCTGTATGCTGTGTGAGATAGATCGAAGGACTAACAGTAGACACTAACCAGGGATCATTCTCTGGTCTTCCAATAACGTTTCAAGGTTGTGGCAAAGATTTTAAGAGATCATGACATTATTGGGCAGTGCATTCTTCATATTCACCTATTTCTATCCGATGAGATGATACATATATGGATTGATGAGCACCTCTTTCACCTTCACTGTATTTCTTCTGAGGTGCAAAACAAAGCTAATACAATGACAGTGCAAATGGAAATACAATCTTGACATAAAACATAATCCAAGTCTGTCTAATCATGATACAGTATACAGAAAAATGTAGCCTCCCAATAGCGCAGTGCTTTTGTGTCTGTTCAGTCTAAACCAGTTCTTTTGATTGAAGATATGAAGAAAAAAAAGCCCTAAGATATGCAAGTAATAAATTATACGTATGAAAACATCATTGTAGATTATAGAAACGACATCAATACTGGCCAAAGGAGAACATTGGAAAATTATGAGAATGCGAGTGGTGGCCACCACAGCAATAGGTGGAACACTTGAGTCAATTGGCATTTTAAGAAAAATTATTTCGAAGACATGGGAGCAACCTTAAAATAAAAAATAAAAAAAGCTTTTTACTTCTTAATCTTTCACCACAGGTCTTATACACACAATCATTAGTTTCATAATCAATGTCTTCATTACTAAAAATGGACCAGCTCACGCTCTATGGAACGTGAAGGTTTATGAGGTCAGGCTGTAAAGGTCAAAAGATATTCAATGGTCAATGTGAAGGAAACACACACGGCCATGAGGACACACCCTTCCCTTCTATACCAGCTATTTGATCCATATACTATACACGAACGAGTCTCTGGCATGCAAACTTCAACATTAAGAGGATAACTCAAGCTTTCACAAACCAACGTGCTGGCGAATGGGTTCTCTCAATATTTGCTATTCGTGGTTTATGTTGGACATTTTTATCTTTCACACTTGGTGATCAAACATTGACACTGAAAAGGGGAAATTGTTCTAATAACATTGTAGACAGTGAGTCCAACACCAAGGCATTTATACTCTATGCTTCTTGACATGAAGCTTCTCTCAGAAGATATTCATAGTATAACATTTCCTGCCAAGGCAATCTTTTTAAGCAGTACATCGCAGATCTTTGATGATAAAACATTAAATTGAGTAGGTCTACAGAGCTTTGCATAATCTTAAAAGGGGGAAGTGTTGAAGTTTGCTTGCTCCTGAAGTCTCCAACACAGCATTGTTGTAAGGAAACATACAAAACTAAAAGCATACAGTACGAGGAACCAAGTCAATAGAAATCAGAACATGCAGGTACAAAACAACAATAAACTAGGCTTGTGGCACCCTTTCACTATTTCAGTCTTCAGTTTTTATTTTATTTTATTTTATTTGTCTGCCATCCCCTACGGAGTGTGGAGTCCTCGGCCTACGTCCTGGGACCCCAGGACACGATAACGCAGAGTCTCTTCTTCACCATGATAAGGACGGGCACTGATGGCTTCCTTGTTTTGAAGGAATTTGGTCACTTACCTTCACAAGGTGATCTCCACCACTACATATATCCCCTTCAGAAGGACACATGGAGACCATAAAACACATTATGTATATTATGACACTATTGATGGGAGACACAAAGGCTGCGTTTAAACAGGCTGCCCAATTCTGATCTTTTTTTTCACTAAAATTGGTCTTTAAAGCAATCAGATCAGCTCTGAAAAAGATCTGATGTGATTGTTCAAAAGACTAATTAAATGGAGAAAATAAATAAGGATTGGGCTACCCGTAAAACACAGCCTTAGAGATAGAGACATTGAGGCAGACAGATTGGCTTCTTCTGGAGACCGTAAGCCTGGGAAACCGCATTATAATGCATGTTTATCTTGAAAACAAGATTTATTTTGACAATCAAATAGTCTGTCAGATCTGGTTCAGACTTCACTGCTCAATGGCAGTCAATGAAAGTAGGCGTAGGTGGAGAGGAAAGACAGATCAACTGTACAGGTAAGGTGAGGACAGTCCAGCTGCTTGAATCTGTGGTGGTTGATTGGTTGGTTGATGTCGGTGTCAAACTAAACTTGAAAAAGAGGAGTGCTTTGAAGTGCAATGATGTCCAGTTCTGTTAAGTCTCACTGGTCCCAGGTGGGGGTTGTGGTTCCGGCTGCTGGTTCTGGTACTGGAGGGCAGTGGTCAGTCCTGTTTGGTCCAGGCAAATCAGAAGTACAGCGCAGGTTCACTGTTGAAGTCTGACAGAGAGGAGCTATCTGCTGGGGTGAGCTAAGAGATAGATAGGGAATGAAGAGCAGGGAAAGGGTGGGAAAACATTTAGTTACCTTTGTAAATCATGTGCTGGCAGGTAAATCTTATAGTGTACAAGTTAAGGTTAATGAATGAATGTGTCAGTTCATGTACTT
The DNA here is from genome assembly GCF_018296145.1 of Oncorhynchus tshawytscha. NCBI lineage: Eukaryota > Metazoa > Chordata > Actinopteri > Salmoniformes > Salmonidae > Oncorhynchus > Oncorhynchus tshawytscha. The sequence goes on from NC_056461.1 coordinate 21,512,246, forward strand.
TAAAAAGAAGCCTCACCATAACTTCCTCTAACATCTGTGCGTGCTGGGAATTGGTGGCCCCCTGGTAAACAGGGTCATCAAGCTTATGTTCCTGCCAGGTGTTAAAATCCACAGTGTGCCTGGGAATGTAACTGGACAGATCTGAATACATAGGAAACAGGGCAAAGCCCAATGTAAATCTGTAGCACAATGGGAATACATATTCTGCATGAATTATTTCAAGAACATAAGCATGAGCTCATGTACGGGTTAGTTAAAGATTGGCAATAAGCTGTGTAATGAATAACTAATGTAGAGACATACTGCATGGCTACTGTTGATCAATTTTATGGGAGAGCAGATAAACTTGTTCAGTTACATCACACTAAAAGATTGCTCTTGCCTGCTGAATTGACTGCGCCTGAGTGGCCAGCGGTCTAAGGCACTGCATCTCAGTGCTAGAGGTGTCACTACAGACCCTGGTTCGATTCTAGGCTATCATAACCGGCCGTGATTGGGAATCCCAATTGGTTAGTGTCGTTAGGGTTTGGCCGGGGTAGGCCGTCATTGTAAATAAGAATTGTCTTAACTGACTTGACTAGGCAAATAAAAAGGTTAAATAAAAATGAAATAACAAATAAAAGCAGAGTTCCTATGTGTTTGGATGTAAAGCTAACTCTGACCAGTAGGTGTCTCCCATGCTACATTATGAGCAGTTCAGCACCATTCAGCCACTTCCAGATTACTAATAAATTGGACAGAATTAATTTCTCTCCCTTTCCTTATCTTACCCTCTTTACCATGAGAATAGGTTTCGCTTAGTCTGTTCAATTCATTTTCCTCCAACCATTTATCCTTCTCACTCCTCCGATTCCATCCCCTCTCTCATCCTCTCATGCTATCCATTTCCTGCTTTCCTTTCCCCCTCCCCCATTCCCTCTAGTTATCTCACCAGTGCTGTTGCTGGTGTGAGATGGGGAACTGGTAAAGCTTGGACGAGGGATGTGGATACGGCCCACCATGCTGGGCTTATCTTCCTCTTCTCCTCCCTTCACGTCCTCCTCATCCTCCTCTTCGCTGTCCCATACGCTGCTCTCGGAGGGGTACTCATAGGTGCTTTGGATGCTCGACTCATTGAACGAGATATTCAGCTGAAAGAGGGGGAACGGAGGAGAAGTGACTCAGTGTTTAAACATTCAAAACATAAAAGACTGGTTAAATGCTAGGACTGTTGTTCTCTTTAGGATTTAGTGCTATGAATTGAATATATCAGGTCATTTCAGCACTTTTAATTTGTAAGTGCAGCAGAGGGAAAATGTCTGCTTCAGTTTAATTAAATGTACAAAGCCTGATATCATTAGGCTAACTCGATACTTGGGATTTCCCATAGCTTGCCACAAGAAGCATTTGTTCATCAGCACTACAGTACTAGTTCAGTAATGACAGTGCCACCGGTTTATTGTGCATTATTAACTTTACCCGCTTATGATGACAGAATCATTATGACCACAAAACAATAAAGCATTTTGTTTCCTTATTACTTATTATAATCAGGCTGGCCTACTTTGATTGGATGCATTTCTACACCAGCATTATATGTATGCATGTGTACATGAACCAAACTGAAACCAAGCACAATATCTTTGTTGATTGGGATTACCTTAAAAGGCACATGTCATTTATGATAATCTGTTCTTGACCTGTGAGTTTAATTTCCCAGTTTCTCTCTCTAGTACCATAGCACAGGGCAGGTAGCAGCCTTGCAGGGGCTGCTGGCTTTGTGATTGACGGCTGGAGAGCTCGTAAAAAAAAATCTCCATTTGGCAACACTCCAGCGTCCTACAAACATGCCACCGTGGGGTGAAACTGTTGCGATATGTTGCGGAACAGGACTGTCAACTTCACAACAGCAAACAATGGTCTTAAGGCTTAAAGAAGCTCTAAAGAATGTTCAACTTCAACATCCAATAAGTAGTGTCAATTAAGAGTACAATGCAGACAGTGCACACAGTGTACTGCTGTGTCTCCCAGGAGTCAGCTGATATCAGTGCTGAGGATCTGATGTACCCCTCTCCCCCATCCCCTTCAGTAGGCACTGCTCTAAATCACCCCTAATCTCCATCACATAGCCCAGCCCTTACCCTTCTCTAGCCCCTACCCCAGCTCCAGTCTGGCCTGCTAGACTTATGGATATAGGGGCCAGACAGGGAAATCTAAAATGTACATGGGCTAAGCATTGCGTCAATGCAACCACAAAAGATTTATACTTTTCTCCTCTACTGACAGAATTTACAAGATGGATTAAACTGTTCTAAAATGGCTTCCTTTTGATCAATATTATAATTTAGTCGAATCAAATTGAGAATAGGCTCTACCTCATCCCATTCAAATAACTCAATACTTTCTCAAACTTGTCATTTGATGAAACACAATCCTTTGATTCTTATTGCCTTAGAGGTCATCGCTAATTTGGGAAGTGCTTTAAAAACATTTACTTGTGGTGCATTCAGCTAATCATTTAAACACGTGCTTTGAGTGAAGGGAAAGGCTAGGGCTGCAGAATATGGGCAAAACATTGCGATTTGACGTGCAATAATCGATCAAAACACTTGGGTGAACTGTTGGAATCACAGAAATAGAATTACTTGTCTTAACAAGTGAAGTGGAATGCGGCATTGTCTTTGTTGGAACAATCAGTTGACCGCATTTGACCTAACAGAACAACATGCAAACCTATAGTGACTAACAGCGAGGAGTAGTAACTGCGCTGCTTGAGTGGGTGGGGCTTGGAGAAGAAAATATACTAGAAAAATGGACATGCTGCTGAGATGAGTTTCAAAATATTGCGTGCGATATGGATATTGTTGTGAATTTGATCAATTGTGCAGCGTCAGGAAAGGGCTAGCTAGCAGAGTTAAGTTGTGACACGTCCAGAAAAGCGTACCACCACCTACATCGAGTCACTATCAGTGGATACTTTGAACATTTGTACTTATTTAATACGTACCTTGTACCTACGCTTGTCCTGTGTAACTGCAGAACTTTTCTTTGGGTGCTGATATCCTTTAGTTCTTTATAAAAACTAGTGACTTCAAAACGTGCACTACCACTCCATACTTAATGTTATTTAACCTGTACTTTGACGGAGTCGTGCTGAGAAGGTCTCTTTTACAGATAATGTAAAACAGTGCTTTTTCGTAAGGCAAAACAGATTCAAAATCATAGAAAACAAAACACATTCCTCAGTAAAGGAAAAAAGGTCCTCAATGAGCCATCTGAATTGCCTTAGAGGCACCAAATCAGAGTTTGTGATTATTCCACAAGTAAGGTGAAAAAAACTAAAAGCAGATTTATCTAACTCAATAGAGATCGAAGAGTTAGCTCGTACGTCTGTAGATTAATAACGAAGTAAGGTATGGCAGGTTTATGCAAGACGGCTGTATAAACAAAAAGAGTACAATGCATTGATCTACGAGACTTCAAGGTAGGGCCAGCCATCTTTCTGGTACAGAATGCCGTGGTGTATACTGACCCTATCGCCCGTAATAAAGCTACAATAAACGGTGTCCAATAGCTTCAATACAGTGGCAGCTGCATTAATAGACAATCTATAACCGGTATCAATGTTGACTGAATTTGTTTTCTGCTATTTGAAAAAAAAAAATGCATAACCTGTTCATATACAGGAATGCTTGCTGTGTACCTGTACTTGTCCTGATTGTTATAGAGTGGTCAGTGAGAGTTGGAATCCATATTTTTGACTACCAAAAAAAAAAAACATTAATACATTAACAGAGACACCTTGGCAGAGGTCGGGTAAAATAGTCATTTTTAAAAAGGTAAGCGTTGAAGAATGGACATTTAAAAAAAGTATTGACTGATAGTCACTATGTAGTTGGCGGTACACTCTTCTGGATGTGTCGGTGTATGACTAAGAAGAGAAAGATTTGTAAAATGTATTGTTAGGGATACTGTAGATATATACCTAGAAAATAAGGCTGGGAATTGCCAGGGCCCTCACGATACTTAGGTGCAGACATGATATGTATTGCTATATGTACTGTGATTCGAAACTGGAGTTTTATAGGGCTGGGCGATAAGGCTGAAATATATCACAATATTTTTCACATTGATGATGGCACAGGATTATGTTTTTGAATAATATATTTTTTTAAAGATTTAAAAAAAGGTCAGTGCACACAAGTACCCCAGTGAGGCAGGGGCCCCTGAGCTTTAGGAAGGCCCCAACCAAAACTATTGAAAACGATAACATGGGTATTTCAAAATACCCCAGCATTAAAGAATACCGCCCAAGCCAAAAACACTTTTTTAATTCTGTGATCCTATCATACAGTTGCTGTGTGTTTGGCATCAAATGGCCATGGCTGATCCAAAATGACAGCCGTGGCCCATCAGTGACAACGACCAAATGAGGTGCAAATACTATTATTTCGGGGCACATAAATCCATTCCTTTGGAGTCTAAAACCATATCACTGGATCTCTAGCCCCAAAAACACCATCAGCTTTGTCTAAAACCCTCCATCTCACCCAAGGTTCCTGCTCAACTTAATCTCACAAAAGCATTTTTGGTGAGATTAATGCCCTGCTTTAGGAGTCTCCATGCCAGAGGAGTGTATCAATAAAATCAGACTAGCCGCTGGGTTAGCTTCCTCTCTGTGTAGATCTGGGCTGAGACTTCAAGGCTGCCCCCCCCCTCTCTCTCGCTCTGCCCACCCGTGGCTATGAAGGCCTGTATTATTGAAGCAGAAGTGATTGCCCTCCTCCTCTCTGGGCACTGAGACAGGCCAACAGAGGGCCGATTCAGGCCCCAGACTCTTCCCATTCACCAATGCACACTTCAGCAGGACGGAGACCACAGAACCGGATTGTTTGAGCACTCTCGCTCTCCAATAATGGGACAATGACCAAGAAATGACTCAGCGGAAGAGAAATGGCCAATTTGAGTATGTTTGGTGTTGGTTGTTCGTGATTTTTCCCTCAAGAGAGTAGTGAGAGTGTATAATTGTGGTGTGTTGAATATCATGTTTCTTTGTTTGCAAATTTTTGTGCGGGAGAGAACGAGAACAAGCAAGAAGGAGTAACAAAGCAAGAGGGAGAGAAAAAGCAACAGAGGGAGAGCGTGGGTTGTCTGTATGAATGTGCCTTGGCAAATAGGCGAAATGGGAATCGAGACAGAATTGAAGTTTTACAGGCCACCCAAACATGCTCTGTCCTAGTTTGGTTGAGGGTAGAGAGAGACATGTTGCCCACTGACAGACGCACAGCAACACACACGCGAGGGTAGAGTCTGGTCGAGTTCCTCCAGTCTGGCAGCAGATTGGAGGGGAGCGCTGCTGTGGAAGTTGGGAAGGAGCTACAGCAGCAGTAAGTACAGGGTTTGTGTGGGTGTGTGTTGTGATGGAGGGAGGGATTGCCTTGTTAATGCCTCTCATTGAGGTGTGGGACAGACTGACCAGATGCCTGATTAAAGCTAATCTCCTGCCAGGCAGTTGCAATTAGAATCCTACTACACCAGAGGACCCAGGCAGCCACGCACATACATTGTCACATAAGGAAAGAGGAGATTGAGCATGGATTGGAGTTACTCCACTAAATCACCCACCTAAAAATGCTCATTTCAATTCCAATTTTGAACAAGACTCAAAAAGGAAAACCATCTCTACTAAACGGAATATAAAATAGCAGCAGGAATCATTTGTTTCTGAACTCAAACAAGCATTAGAAAATCTTAGGGCTGGTAGAATTACTGTAGAAATCATGTAAATAACCATTTCTGATGAAGACAGTGATGAAAATAAAGTAACCAACATAACATGTTCAAATGGTTATTTATTGTTTTAAATTGTGGAACGAACAGCTGACTGAAGACTGGACGGTGGGCATTTGTGAGGAAAACCGTCCTAATGTTGGAAACACGCAGCTTTATGTTGTCACACAGAATCCAGTTTCTTTTCCAAGCTATAGCGCACAATATTTTACAAAGTGTTTTTTTAAAGGACCAAAAGAGTTTAGTCTGCTTTGTGTTTTCCTTTTTCTAAGAAAAATCAGGTATCGTAGGATTGCGATACTGGTATCGTGACAACCCTACTCAAGAGTGTGAGTCACTCCTCCACAGTTTGCCCTTTGTAGCTGTGTGTCTCGGTCAGTCGGTCCGACCATTTTTGTGTGCGTACACCTGTTGGGCAGAGAATAAAAGGTGTCTCTCTCCAGGCTATCATAGAGGGATTACAGTGTTATGAAGCTGAAGTGAGTCAGACAGAGAGAGGGAGGGACGATATTACAAAGTGTTTGTTTGCTGCAGTGTGAGTTGTCTCTTAGATACAGTCGAAGAAAGAGTGAGTGTATGGGTGAGAGATGCCAAATGAATGACAAAAGTGAGCTACTGTGCCCAGCCCCAATTAAGAGGAATGAAATGCAGAAATATGAGTCTCAAGATGAATCATCCACTACTTAATTACAATGTCAAAGCTAAGGTGAATATAAGACTGGAGTAAGAATGTGTACACAGTGCCTTCAGAAAGTATTCACACCCCTCGACTTTCCACATTTTGTTGTTTCAGCCTAGATTTAAAATTCATTAAAATTGAGATTTGTGCCACTGGCCTACACACAATACCCCGTAATGTCAAAGTGGAATTATGTTTTTAGCAATGTTTTCAAAATAAAACCTGAAATGTCTTGGGTCAATAAGTATTCAACCCCTTTTATGGCAAGCCTAAATAAGTTCAGGAGTAAAGATGTGCTTAACAGCTCGCATGGTCTCCCTAATAGTGAGTAACATGATTTTCGAATGACTACCTTGTCTCTGTACCCCACACATACATAATTATCTGTAAGGTCCCTCAGTCGAGCAGTGCATTTCAAACAGATTCAACCACAAAGAACAGGGAGGTTTTCCAATGTCTCACAAAGGGCACCTATTTGTAGATGGGTAAAAAAAAAAAAAAAATTAAAACATACATTGAATATCCCCTTTGAGCATGGTGAAGTTATTAACTACATTTTGGATGCTGTATCAATACACCCAGTCACAACAAAGATACAGGCATCCTTCCTAACTCAGTTGCTGTTGAGGAAGGAAACCACTCCGGGATTTCGCCATGAGGCCAATGATGACTTCAAAACAGAGTTTAATGGCTGTGATAGGAGAAAACTGAGGATGGATGAACAACATTGCTGTTACTCCACAATACGAACTTAATTGACAGAGTTAAAAAGGAAGGAAAAGGAAGAATAAAACATTTTAAAAAATGGCTCCTGTTTGCAACAAGGCACTAAAGTAAAACCGCAAAAAATGTGTCAAAGAAATATACTTTTTGTCTTGTATAAAAACCGTTATGTTTGGGGGAAATCCAGCACAACACATCACTGAGTACCAGTTTCATATTATCAAGCATGGTGGGGCTGCATCATGTTATGGGTATGCTCGTCATCAGCAGGGACTGGTGAGTTTCTTTAGGATAAAAGTAATAAAAGCTAAGCACAGGCAAAATTCTAATGGAAAAACTGGTTCAGTCTGCTTTCCAACAGACAAATTCACATTTCAGCAGGACAATAACCTAAAACATAAGGCCAAATGTTCTAAAACACCTACTCATTCAAGGGTTTCTTTATTTTTACTATTTTCTACACTGTAGAATAATAGTGAAAACATCAAAACTATGAAATAACACATATGGAATCATGTAGTTACCAAAAAAAAAGAAGTGTTAAATCTAAATATTTGAGATTTTTCAAATAGCCCCCCTTTGCCTTGATGACAGCTTTGCAACATTCTTGGCATTCTTTCTCTCAACCAGCTTCATGAGGTCACCTGGAATGCATTTAAATTAACAGGTGTACCTTCTTAAGTCAATTTGTGGAATTTCTTTCCTTCTTATGGCATTTTTGCCAATCAGTTGTGTTGTGACAAGATAGCCCTATTTGGTGAAAGACCAAGTCCATATTATGGCAAGAACAGCTCAAATAAGGAAAGAGAAACAACAGTCCATCATTACTTTAAGACATGAAGGTCACTCAATCCGGAAAATGTCAAGAACTTTGAAAATTTCTTCAAGTGCAGTCGCAAAAACCATCAAGCACTATGATGAAACTGTCTCTCATGAGGACCGCCACAGGAAACGAATACCCAGAGTTACCTCTGCTGCAGAGGAGAAGTTCATTAGAGTTACCAGCCTCAGAAATTGCAGCCCAAATAAATGCTTCACAGAGTTCAAGTAACAGACACATCTCAGCATCAACTGTTCAGAGGAGATTGTGTGAAATCAGGCTTTCATGGTCAAATTGCTGGGGGAAAAAATATCACTAGTAAAGGACATTAATAATAAAGAAGAGTGTTGCTTGGGTCAAAAAATATGAGCAACGCACATTAGACCGGTGGAAATCTGTCTTTTTGTCTGATGAGTCCAAATTGGAGATTTTTGGTTCCAACCGCCGTGTCTTTGTGAGACGTGGTGTGGGTGAACGGATGACCTCCACGTGTAATTCCCATCATAAAGAATGGAGGAAGAGGTGTTATAGTGGCACCAGAAAATCATCCCTGCACCATCTGTGATTTATTTAGAATTCAAGGCACACTTAACCAGCACGGCTTCCGCAGCATTCTGCATTCGATACGCCGTCCCATCTGGTTTGGGCTAATTGGGACTAACATTTGTTTTTCAACAAGACAATGACCCAACAACTCTAGGTGGTATATGGGCTATTCTACCAAGGAGAGTGATGGAGTGTTGCATCAGATGACCTGGCCTCCACAATCACCCCCAACCTCAACCAAATTGAGATGAGTTGGATCGCAGAGTGAAAGAAAAGCAGCCAACAAGAGCTCAGAATATATGGGAACTCCTTCAAGACTTTTGGAAAAGCATTCCAGGTGAAGCTGAGAGTGTGCAAAGCTGTCAAAGGCAAAGGGTGGCTATTCGAAGAAACGCAAATATAAATTGTATTTTGATTTGTTTAACACTTTTTGGTTACTAGATGATTCCATGTGTTATTTCATAGTGTTAATGTAAAAAGAAAAACCCTTGAATGAGCAGGTGTTCTAAAACTTTTCACAGGTAGTGTACACTGGAGTCTGTTACCACGAAGACAGTTTAATGTTACTCAGTGGACAAGGTATAGTTGGAAAAAAAGACAATTAAATCAATTTTTATCCCACTTCGTATTTTTTTTTGTCGTCAAGGGGTGTGAACACTTTCTGCAACAATTTCCATGATTTTACGGAGTTAAAATCTATATAAATAATCGTTCAATTGAAATAAAGTCATTAGGCCCTAATCTATAGATTTCACACAAGCAGGAATACAGATTAGAGGTCGATTATGATTTTTCAACGCCGATACCGATACTTGGAGGACCAAAAAAGCAGACACCGATTGGACGATTTTTTATTTTATAATTTGTAATAATGACAATTACAACAATACTGAATGAAAACTTATTTTAACTGAATATAATACATCAATAAAATCAATTTAGCCTCAAATAAATAATGAAACATGTTCAATTTGGTTTAAATAATGCAAAAAAAGTGTTGAAGAAAGTAAAAGTGCAACATGTGCTATGTAAGAAAGCTAACGTTTCAGTTCTTTGCTCAGAACATGAGAACACATGAAGGTTGGTGGTTCCTTTAAACATGACTCTTCAATATTCCCAGTTAAACTTCTTAAGGTTGTAGTTATTATAGGAATCATAGGACTATTTCCCTCTATACCATTTTTATTTCATTAACCTTTGACTATTGGATGTGCTTATAGGCACTTTACTATTGCCAGTGTAACAGTAAAGCTTCTGTCCCTCTCCTCGCTCCTCCCTGGGCTCGAACCAGGAACACAGCGACAACAGCCACTCTCGAAGCAGCGTTACCCATGCAGAGCAAGGGAAACAACCACAGGCTCAGACCGAGTGACGTTTGAAATGCTATTAGCGTGCGCTAACTAGCCAGCCATTTCACTTCGGTTACACCAGCCTCATCTCGGGAGTTGATAGGCTTAAAGTCATAAACAGCGCAATGCTTGACGCACAACGAAGAGCTGCTGGCAAAACGCACTAAATTAATGTTTACGCGCCTGCTTCTACCTACCACCGCTCAGTCAGATACTTAGATACTCAGTCAGTCAGATATGCAACGCACGACACGCTAGATAATATCTAGTAATATCAACCACCATGTGTAGTTAACTAGTGATTATGATTGATTGTTTTTTATAAGATACGTTTAATGCTAGCTAGTAACTTACCTTGGCTTACTGCATTCGCGTAACAGGCAGTCTCCTTGTGGAGTGCAACGAGAGAGGCAGGTCATTATTGCGTTGGACTAGTTAACTGTAAGGTTGCAAGATTGGATCCCCCGAGCTGACACGGTGAAAATCTGTCGTTCTGCCCCTTAACGAGGCAGTTAACCCACCGTTCCTAGGCCGTCATTGAAAATAAGAATGTGTTCTTAACTGACTTGCCCAGTTAAATAAAGATTAAATGGTGTAAAAAAAATATATAAAAATAAAATTTTAAAAATTTGCAAAAATCGGTGTCCAAATATACAGATTTCTGATTGTTATGAAAACTTGAAATCAGCCCTAATTAAAATTGGTTGACCTCTAAAACAGATACCTTAAAAAAAAGGCATGGATCAGAAAACAAGTCCATAGAAGTGAGACCACCATTTGCTTCATGCAGAGCAACACATTTCCTTCGCATAAAGAGTTGATCAGGCTGTTGATTGTGGCCTGTGGAATGTTGACCCACTCCTCTTCATTGGCTGTGCGAAGTTGCTGGATATTGGCGGGAACTGGAACATGCCGTCATACACGTCAATCCAGAGCATCCCAAACAAGCTCAATGGGTGACACGTCTGGTGAATATGCAGACCATGGAAGAAGTGGGACATTTTCAGCTTCCAGGAATTGTGCACAGATCCTTGTGACATTGGGCCGTGCATTATCATACTGAAACATTAGGTGATGGCGGCGGATGAATGGCACGACAATTGACCTCAGGACCTTGTTGTCCGTGGCTTATGCCTGTCCATAACATTGCCCCCTTGTGGCGGTGGGGTTCTCTGCTCACAACGTTGACATCAGCAAACCGCTCACCCACATGACACCATACACATGGTCTACGGTTTTGAAGCTCGTTGGACATACTGCCCAATTCTCTAAAACAAATCTCTTATGGTATAAAAATTGACATTAAATTATCTGGCAACAGCTCTGGTGGACATTCCTGCAGTCACAGCATGCCAATTGCACTGTTCTCTCAACTTGAGACATCTATGGCATTGTGTTGTGAGACAAAACGTGCACGTTTTAGAGTGGCCTTTTATTGTCCACAGCACAATGTGCACCTGTGTAATGTTCATGCTGTTTAATCAGCTCATTTATGCCACAACTGTCAAGTGGATGGATTATCTTGGCAAAGTGATGTAAACACAGGAGTGTAAACAAATTTGTGCACAAAATTTGAACATACACGTGGACACCCCTTCAAATTAGTGGATTCGGCTGTTTCAGCCACACCCATTGCTGACATTGCTCCCGAGTGGCGCAGCAGTCTAAGGTACTGCATCTCAGCGCTGGAGATGTCACAACAGACCCTGGTTCGATTCCAGGCTGTATCACAACCGGCTGAGATTGGGAGTCCCATAGGGCGGCGCACAATTGGCCCAGCGTTGTACGGGTTAGGCCGTCATTGTAAATAATAATTTGTTCTTAACTGACTTGCCTAGTTAGATAAAACGTCAAATAAAATAAAAAATAAAATGTTTAGCGCAATGCAATCTCCATAGACAAACATTGGCAATAGAATGGCCCGTACTGAAGAGCTCAGTGACTTTCAACTTCAACAGTCATAGGATGCCACCTTTTCGACAAGTCAGTTCGTCAAATTTTTGCCCTGCTAGAGCTGCCCCGGTGAACTATAAGTGCTGTTATTGTGAAGTGGAAACGTCTAGGAGCAACAATGGCTCAGCCGCACAGTGGCAGGACACACAAGCTTAGAGAACAGGACCGCCGAGTGCTGAAGCACATACAAATTCTATGTCCTCGGTTGCAACACTCACTAGAGTTCCAAACTGCCTCTGGAAGCAACGTCAGCACAAGACCTGTTCGTCAGGAGCTTCGCGAAATGGGTTTCCATGGCCGAGCAGCCTCACACAAGCCTAATATCACCATGTGCAATGCCAAGCGACGGTTGGAGTGGTGTAAAGCTCACCGCCATTTGACTCTGGAGAAGTGGAAACGCATTGTCTGGAGTGAAGAATCGCACTTCACCATCTGGCAGTCTGATGGACTAATCTGGGTTTGGCGGATGCCAAGAGAACGCTACACTTATTGCCAAGTGTAAAGTTTGGGGGAGGAAGAATAATGATCTGGGGCTGTTTTTCATGGTTCAGGCCCATTAGTTCCAGTGAAGGAAAATCTTAACACTACAGCATACAATGACATTCTAGACGATTCTGTGCCTCCAACTTTGTTGCAACAGTTTGGGGAAGGAACTTTCCTGTTTCAGCATGACAATGCCCCCGTGCACAAAGCGAGGTCCATACAGAAATGGCTTGTCGAGATTGGTGTAGAAGAACTTGACTGGCTTGTACAGAGCCCTGACCTCAACTCAATCGAACACCTATAGGTTGAATTGGAACACCGACTGAAAGCCAGGCCTCGTCGCCCAACATCAGTGCCTGACCTCACTAATGGTTGTGGTTGAATGGAAGCAAGTCCCTGCAGCAACGTTCCAACATCTTTCTTGTGGAAAGCCTTCACAGGAGAGTGGAGGCTGTTATAGCAGCAAAGGGGGGAGACCAACTCCATATTAATGCCCATGATTCTGGAATGAGATGTTCGACGAGCAGGTGTCCACATATTTTTGGTCATGTGGTGTAATATTTTTGTGCGTATGGAACATTTGTGATCTTTTATTTCAGCTCATGAAACATGGGACCAACACTTTACTTGTTCCGTATAAAATAGTCTTTGCGTAAGTATTTAGCCCCTATGTCTAGGCAAGCTTAAATTAGTTAATGAGTAAAATGTATAATAGGGGTAGACATGATTTTAGAATGACTAACCCCTTCCTGTTACCCATACATACATCTGCAAGTTCCCTCAGACAACTATTGAATGAAACTGCTCTTAAACAACCTAAGAAGACTCACAGTTGTAATCGATGGCAAAAGGTGTTTCTAACATGTATTAACTCAGGGAGTTGAACGCTTATGCAACGACTGTATTTTTGTTATTTCAGGGTATTTTGTGTAGATTGTTGACACTCACTTTGTAACACAGTAAAATGTGAAGAAATCCAAGGGGTCTGAATACTTTTGCAAGGCACTGTATGTGAGGGAGTGAGAGAAATGGGAGAGCGGAAGTGGAGTACAAGCAGGCTGTACAGGGCTGAGCGAGGGAACGAGAGAGAGGAACAGGCATGCTACTAGAGACAGACAGACTATTATATATGCTCATTGAAAAAGGGAGAAACAGGGCAGTGTGAGACAGAATTAACAGAGTGTGATCATACACTTAACACAGAAACACTTAGTACAAGAATAACCCACAGCACACAATGGCACCACAGACATGGGTGAGAAAGACTAATTACATGTGGTTGGCGCTGTAGCTGTCAGTGGGTTAGAGGGGAATTTGAATATTATTTGTTTGTATATAAATAGACATTAGAACTGAACTCCCACAGTGTGACATACAGTCCGGCACAATTATCTACAAGAACACAATGAGGGCTCTATTTTTGGCTGGCAGTAAGCCAGCAAGCCAGCGCAATCGTCACACGCGCTCGCTTGCTATTTCGACCTGTTAAAGCCAGAGCTCTTCTGTTTTAAAACCCTAGCGCCAGGACAGGTAATTTACCTTTCTTATATGAGCTCACTTGCACAGATGTGACAATATCTGAGGTGTGTCCTTAAGAACGTGCCAAAGTGCCAATTTTAGACAGTGCTGGTGGGGATATTTAAAAACCAATCAAATGCTGGTCTTAGCAGTAACACGGTTGGTTGTGACCCATCATTCAAGGAAGGTGGGGCACAGCCGTGATTGGTTCCTTGTTCTGTCACTCAAGGGGACACTAAGTCACTGCAAAGTCTACAGGGAAGCTAAAGAATTCAAGCCCCTTGGGTGCTGCCATAGAGTTACATTGGAAGTGCCCATCCAAGAAAGCTCAAGCTCATTGGCCACAGATAAAATGACGTTAAATCTACAGTAGCTTTGATTGGACTGATCTTAGTTGTCAAGCTTGCAGTCATCACGAATCAAGTCGACAATCTACTGGCAAATCCTTTTCAATCCTTGACATATGAAGATAAATTATGGATAAAACATATCGGTGCTCATCGGCCATTGGGCATAAACATTACACAGCAAGTTGAACATTTAAAATTCAAACAATGAGTGGTTTGGAAGGAATCAGTGGTTAACTGCAAGCATTGCAAAGCAATCACTAACCTGCTATTTAGTGGAATGGGTGTGTGGTCCAAGTCTGGGTTTAAGATTCTCTTTTCCAAGCTTAAAAAGATAAAACATTCACATTCCATGGGCCAGAAAAGGCTGAATACATTGGCCATGCTGTCAATCCAGCATGACTTCTACCGCGTTCAAAAACTGGAAACTCAGAACTGGGAAATCTCAGACTTCAGTGAGTTTAAGACAACTGGGAACTCTTTGGGTGGGGGGGGTGAGCTCCAACCGGGAACATACATTTTTAACGGTCATCCATGTCAGAATTCCAAGTCGAGAACTCAGGCCTCTTTCTAGAGCTCCGACCTGAAGATCACTGACGTCATGTTTCAACCTTGCCCGCCCCCAGAGTTCCAGGTTGTCTTGACAGCACCATAAATCCAGAGATGACAAAATCTGCCCACGAAGGACCGCCGCGCCACCTTCCTGTTCAAGTGAGTCCAAAAATATATTGTATGCTGCTGCATAAATGTTATATGCAAGGGAGATATGTATACTGTAGCTAAGAAAGTAGAACTAAGTGTATGTTGTGTAATAAGCTGTTATTAGCCCATGTGCCTCACTAATAATTTGGAATATTTTCCCCTTATAACTTAGCCTACTGTTCTGACTTGGTGGTGCACATGTAGCCTATAACCTGTTTTAGAGAAATGTAATCATCTAATATTGTAAGAGCTTTCATTGTCTGCTTAGATGCTCCCTTTTTTATCCTACGGTTCTGACTTGGTGTACAGGGAGAACACTAAGAATGGCCCATGTCCTGAATTCTGTCGCTGTGCATTTCAAAATAGTTACATTGACTACATCCACCTTAGCTCACTCATTAATTTCTTAATCTAAATTACGGATTGACTCTTCGCTGCTCGTCGTCCCCTTATGCCCTAGTTGGTATGTCTCAATTGTCATTAGAAACCACATTTATTTTAGCAAGTCAGCCATATCAACTATCTAGTCAGTAAATGAGGCTGAATGAACTGTTTCGATGCCAGACAAGGCTCCGCTGATAGCCAGGTGTAGCAGTAAGGATTCACTCCATTGTGCAGTAAGGATTCACTCCATTGTGCTGAAAAGAAAGCTCTGCTGTTGGGACAGCTTTATGTAGTCCCGACAGCTTTTTGTGGGCACCATTTGTCCCTGTTATAGTGCAATTAATGTATTGTTTAGATGTGTGGCTTTGCTGGCATGTATCTAAAACATAGTTGTTTTTTTGCCCGACCAAGATTTACATGCTAAAATCCCCACTGGCTATGACCGATTTTTACAGCGGAAGCGCAACCTATCCAGCCGTGATGCTCGTTACTGTATCTGATGCTATTTAATAAACTGTATCAATCAACAATGGACTAGGAAGAGAATATTCCGTGCCCCAGTCGAATTGGAGTGGATGACAATGCGAAGACCATCAATAACCTACAGAACTTGAGACAACAGCATGCAGAATAAAGCCATGAAACACACTGATTGGCCAGTGAGTGGCCAAGCCCTCGTCACACCTATCACTTATTTATCAAAACCCAGCCCCTTCGCACCACCGCCAGCCTTTGCGCTCATAATTCCTGCAGTGAAAATAGCCCACATTTTTCTGACACATAGCCCTACCGCCAGAGCTAAGACATACCATTATGTTAGGCTTGTTAAATACAGCCCTCAGAGGTGGTGATATTAATAGGTGCCGTTCCATCTACCCACCTGACATGATCGCCATCTTTTTTTATACACCTCTGCAGAATTCTGTCCATCCTGTTCTCAAACACTTTCTCTTCCCTTTTCCACTCTTAAAATCTCTGGCACACACACAGGGGTCAGGCCTGAATTAAAACATGACAATGGCACTTTGCTGACAAATCCAATTACAGTGACTAGCGGGGCTGTAAAAGTGACATGGGGCTGTATGTGAGTGTCTGTGCTAGAAGTGGGACAATAAACGTAAAATTATCGACACCGACCATACATCGCAGACATTTTGCGGATATCTTTCATTACAATAAGAAGCCTATAATAGAGAATTTGTGAAGGTTATGCATGTGAAGGTTATGCATGTGATATGTGTGTGTGTGTGTGTCTGTGTGCCATCATCCTGTTGGCATGTCCCCATTTCAATCGTCCCGTTTCTCACTCTGCCCGCTCAGGCTCACAGAAGAACCCTGCAGCCAGATAACACTTACTGGAAATGTCATGCTTGTCACAGGCGCACCAGAATTAAGCTGTAGCCCCAGTATCAATGGCGTAATTACACCTCTCCATGTGTCCGGAGGGAAACACTGTTCTACGCTGCAGTAGCTGCACATTAAACACAGACCTACTGGAGAAGCACAGGCAGGCATGCTTGAGACAGTGAGACACAGTCACGTTGACTGTTCAAAAATATGCTGAGGAGAGTGACTTAAACGATTCATCTAAACTGCACTGCGCCTCTTGGGTATGAGAAACACACAAAAAAGGCACACACACACACACACACACACACACAGTCAAGGAGGGAGCATGGAGAGAACAAACAGGGAGGAGTGCAGGAGAAAACGAAGACGTAGAGTTAAGGTAAGAAGGAGAGAAGGGTGTGGTTACAGAAAGTGTGATGAGGGACGAGGAGTGACTCGATGTGGTAAATAATTAAAATACAATGGACTTTCACACTTCGAGCCCAAGAACACGATAAGAATGTAGGAGTGAGAGACCTCCCATGTGTCACAGCGGTCTAAGGCACTGCATCACAGTGCTAGAGGCATCACTACAGATCCAGGTTCGAGGCCCATGAGTGGCAGTTTAATCATAGCACTTGATTGTTTTTGCGACTGCACTTTAAGAAACTTCCAAAGTTCTTGACATTTACCGTATTGACTGACCTTCATGTCTTAAAGTAATGATGGACTGATTTTCTTTTTTGAGCTGTTCTTGACATAATATGGACTTGGTCTTCTACAAAAATAGGGCTATCTTCTGTATACCACCCCTACCTTGTAACACAACTGATTGGCTCAAACGCATTAATCAGTGGTCTAAGGCACTGCATAACAGTTGCTTGCTGTGCCACTAAAGATCCTGGTTCAAGTCCAGGCTCTGTCGCAGACGGCCGCGACTGGGAGACCCATGGAGCGGCGCACAATTGGCCCAGCGTCGTCCGGGTTAGGGGAAGGTTTGGCCGGCAGGGATGCCCTGAGGCGGGCCGTGTGCATGCACGCTGACACGATCGCACGGTGTTTCCTCCGACACATTGGTGTGGCTGGCTTCCGGGTTAAGCGGGCATTGTGTCAAGAAGCAGTGCGGTTTGGTTGGGTCGTGTTTCGGAGGAAGCATGGCTCTAGACTGTCGCCTCTCCCGAGTCCGTACAGGAGTTGCAGTGATGAGACAAGACTAACTACCAATTGGCTACTTCAAAAATAAAACTTAAAATACTGGCTCGCATGAGGACCGCCACAGGAAAGGAAGACAGAGTTCCCTCTGCTGCAGAGTTGAAATAACAGACACATCAACAGTTCAGAGGAGTCTGTGTGAATCAGAAACCACTACAAAAGGACACCAAAAATAAGAGATTAGCTTGGGCCAAGAAACACGAGCAATGGACATTAGACCAGTGGAAATCTGTCCTTTTCTCTGATGAGTCTAAATTTGAGCTTTTTTGTTCCAACTGCTGTGTCTTTGTGAGACACCGCAAAGCATGGAAGTGGTGGTGTGGGGGTGCTTTGCTGGTGACACTGATTTATTTAGAATTCAAGGCACACCTAACCAGCATGGCTACCACAGCATTATGCAACGATACGCCATCCCATCTGGTTTGCGCTTAGTGGGATTATCATTTGTTTTTCAACAGGGCAATGACCCAACAAACCTCCAGGCTGTGGATGGGCTATCTTACCAAGGAGGAGAGTGATGGAGTGCTGCATCAGATGACATGGCCTCCACAATCACCTGACCTCAACCCAATTGAGATGGTTTGGGGTGCATTGGACCGCAGAGTGAAGGAAAAGCATGTGGGAACTCCTTCAAGACTGTTGAAAAAGCATTCCAGGTGAAGCTGGTTGAGAGAATGCCAAGAAAGTGCCAAGCTGTCATCAAGGCAAAGGATGGCTATTTGAAGAATTAAAAATATATTTTGATTGTTTAATACTTATCTGGTTACTACATGATTCCATATGTGTTATTCCATAGAAAATAGTAAAAATAAAGAAAACCCTTGAATGAGTAGGTGTCCAAACTTTTGACTGGTACTGTATGTATGTATGTATGTATGTATGTATGTATGTATGTATGTATGTATGTATGTGTGGACCAAAAAAAGACGATACCGATTTAAAAATCGGCCGATTTTATTTTATATTTGTAATAATGACAATTACAACAATACTGAATCAACACTTATTTTAACTTAATATAATACATCAATAAAATCAATTTAGCCTCAAGTAAATAATGAAACAGGTTCAATTTGGTTTAAATAATGCAAAAAAAAAGTGTTGGAGAAGAAAGTAAAAGTGCAATATGTGCTATGTAAGAAAGCTAACGTTTCAGTTCCTTGCTCAGAACATGAGAACATATGAAAGCTGGTGGTTCCTTTAAACATGAGTCTTCAATATTCCCAGGTAAGTAGTTTTAGGTTGTAGTTATAGGAATTATAGGACTATTTCTCTATATAGCATTTGTATTTCATTAACCTTAGACTATTAGATGTTCTTATAGGCACTTTAGTATTGCCAGTGTAACAGTATAGCTTCCGTCCCCCTCCTCGCTCCTCCCTGGGCTCGAACCAGCCACCATCGAAGCAGCGTTACCCATGTAGAGCAAGGGGAACAACTACTAGAAGGCTCAGAGCGAGTGACGTTTGAAACGCTATTAGCGTGGGCTAACTAGCTAGCCATTTCCCTTCGGTTACACCAGCCTCATCTCGGGAGTTGAAGTCATAAAAAAAGGCTTAAAGTCATAAACAGCGCAATGCTTGACGCACAACGAAGAGCTGCTGGCAAAACGCACGAAAGTGCTGTTTGAATGAATGTTTACGCGCCTGCTTCTGCCTACCACCGCTCATTCAGATACTTAGATACTTGTATTTTTTTACCTTTATTTATTTTGCTTTGCCCATTTTTGTCTCGACTATTTGCAGAGTGCCTTAATACTTCAAAGCTACCGCCTAGTCTTTATCAGGCTTCAATTTTATTACTATTAAAGAAAAACAAAGACCCCCTGGAATTTTACCTTTATTTAACCAGGCAAGAACAAATTCTTATTTTCAATGACGGCCTAGGAACAGTGGGTTAACTGCCTGTTCAGGGGCAGAACGACAGATTTGTACCTTGTCAGCTCGGGGGTTTGAACTTGCAACCTTCCAGTTACTAGTCCAACGCTCTAACCACTATGCTACCCTGCCACTAGGCTACCCAGTTAACTAGTGATTATGATTGATTGTTTTTTATAAGATAAGTTTAATGCTAACTAGCAACCTACCTTAGCTTACTGCATTCGCGTAACAGGCAGTCTCCTTGTGGAGTGCAACGAGAGAGTGGCAGGTCGTTATTGCATTGGACTAGTTAACTGTACGGTTGCAAGATTGAATCCCCCGAGCTGACAATGTGAAAATCTGTCGTTCTGCCCCTGAACGAGGCAGTTAACCCACCGTTCCTAGGCCGTCATTGTGTTCTTAACTGACTTGCCTAGTTAAATAAAAGATATATATATATATATATATATATATATACACATATAATATATATTTTAAATCAGCGCCCAAAAACACTGATTTCCGATTTTTTAAGTTTTCATAACGTCGGCCCCGATTAATTGGTCGACCTCTCGTATGCACACACACGCACTGCATTTTATTAATTTAGCTGACGCTCTTATTCAGAGCAACTTAAAAAGAAGCAATTAGGGCTGCGTTGCTTAAGTGCATATCAGATGTTTCTCCTAGTCAGCTCGAGGATTCAAGCCAGCGACCTTTCGGTTACTGGCCCAACGCTCTCAACCACTAGACTACCTGCTGCCGACAGCATGGGTCTAAACTATAGTAGCCTATACTACTCATCAGCAATCCCATATCCGGATAACAGGCCCTAAACTCAACAGTAAACAAACCGGGCTGACAGACAGCTGCTACCTGATCAGCCTGGAAGACAAATAGACATTATGAGTGTACCATCAGACAGCCAACACAGCTGACAGTCACAGGCCCCTCCACTCACTTCCTGATGCCGAGTGACATGGCCTTCTGCTGAGACAACAATATGATGATTCCTCTAGAAATGGGGAAGCGAGCTAGAGGTTTTAAGTGGGACTGCTATTTTATGTTTACTGATCGATAAATATGGAATTCAGTGCAAGAGAGACAGGGATCAAAGCATTTTAAAAGGTTATACGTTTTCAGCGATACGTTTCTGGAAAAGGTTTAGGCCTTATTATGAGAGGCATGTACATTTGAAAATAGACGAATCCTTTAGGCTACGACCAGAACATCTCGTTAGTACAGCCAGGAGCTTACCTCTATGGGTATTTAGGTTAAATTGGGTATTATCAGCTTGTCACAGGCTATTTTCCATTTGAACCAAGGTTATTCACAAGTTGAATACAGTATTTGTAGTCTGGAATGACTGGCATTACTACCACACAACAACAGTACTTGACAGAACTGCAACAGTCACCAAACCTCTAAATCATCAACTTGAAGACATAATTACCTAATGTGTTGTATCAATTACACAGCTGAGCAGGGCAAGGCCCAGGCCTTCCACTGAGCAAACACATGGAAATGGCAACATGGATATGCAGAAAGAACATAAACGGCAAGAATGGTCTCTGCCTGTTACGTCACAAGCACATGGGCGGTCTCCTGTTTCCCATACTAGCTGGTCACCAACCTCACAAACAACCAGCCACTCCTCCCCTTTCCATTGTCATGTCTTCCTGCCAGCTCCATCTCTATTCAATGACAGGGAAGTACCAATGTAGTAGACCTTACGAGAAAATACAACAAAAGCCGTTCTAAAAAGGTACTGAACACTAGTCTATAACCATGTTATTAGGGCGAGACACTTTGTAACACAATCCATTATAATTCCTAGAGAATCTAGGCCAATTGAATTATAAACTCAATCTAGGCATGCACCATACTTTAAGGACTTCCTAGATTTCTCCTTATGCAAATCAAACTGGTGCAGTGTAGAAGCTCCACTTGACCTTCATAAACAACTATCACTCCTTGAAGAGAAGATCAAACAAACAAAACAGGAAAGGAGCAGAGGACAAGATTGATTATCCAACACAAAGAATACATGGTCACAGTTGGACTAGGTACAACACGTAAGGGCCTTATTTGAGTGAGTCAAAGATCTGAGAGCGCAGCAGAGATTTAACACCAACATTCTGCGGAATCAACACAACAAAATAGCAGAAGTACAACCTTTAGAACTGAACCAGCAACCACGGCCAATAAATGAGGGAGTGGAAGTTATTTTGAGAAACATAAGAGCCTAGGAGGAGGCGATACACTCTGTTCAAGTTCTTCGCTCATCATATTGATGCATTTGAAAAAATATATCCGGCAAGCTCAGTACCTCTTAAAATTTGAATGGGAAAAAGAGCATAAGTTTAAAAAAAAATTTAAAATTATACTGAAAAGGAAACCAAACTCAGCCAGGCTGGTTTCACATAGCCAAGGAACTCCACACAAATAACATAGGCCTACACTTGATGCTTTTGTAATTGCTTCCGGCCCTGCCCTAGCTTTAAAACCAGAGAAACCTTGGTCATGTGAAATGATGACCGGGAGGAGAAGCATCCATGCTCAAACAACAAAGGCGAGGGAATTCGGTGAACCCAAACTTAGTACGCCTAATGAATTCAAAAGGGTTCAGAGGACAAAAACACTGAATGCTTCCGAGGGGCCTGGCCTCATTACTGCCTGTGTTCTCTATCTGGCCAGGGACAAACAACGACACACACGCTCGACCTGGTTGGGTGTGACCGGAGCTGAGGTTGAAAGGAGTGAGGGCAGGAGACTGGTAATACCTAGAGACCAAAGGATTAGGATACGACAGAGACAGTGCTGCACTGCCAAGTACGTAGGATAGATCTCAGGTAAATGCCAATAAACACTGATCTCCATCTTGGGGGGGACATTCAACTCATAAATTGAAATGTATAGGAGGGGTATGAAAGGAAATAGTATTGATTCCAACCCTGGTCACAAAAACACCAACATCTCCATGCTGCAAACCATGTTGAAGGCTGGTGCTATGAACAGCGGCTTCTGCCTTGTTCAATCCTACTACTAAAGATGCAATAGATCCTGTAGCGTTAGGAGAATGTCATGTTGAATATCGCACATTTCAGCAACAGGGACCCGTTTTAGCTACACACACACACACACACACACACACACACACTAAACAATCTACAAAGGCATGCCGTAATGAGATGGGCAGAAAAACAGCCCTAAATTATATGCTTAGCCTAGTCCATTGATTTGCATACACACATATTGTGTTGAATTATACTAAAATGACAAATCTTGAATAGAGAAATTAATTAATGAGTGTTACATTATCGGTGTAAAAAGAGCTCTGCTGGTGTTCACTTGATGTATAATAGAAGTACTCAGTTGGGCATCATTTCTCACCTTTTTGCCAGTGGAGCCTGTCTTGGTCAGGCAGGAGCGTCCCAGGGACTGGTACCCACCGATGACCTCGATATCCTCCACGGCAGGGTAGCGCTTCTTCAGCAGGGAGCCCAACTGGGAGTAAAGGGCCTGTGGTGGCGTGGAGGGCGCCTGGGCCCCTCCGGAGGGCTCTTGGGGCTCTAGAGAGCCAGGCTGAGGCTCTGACTTACGTTTAGGCACCACAGTGAAGGTATTCCCCTTCCGCCTCTGCACCACTGGAGTGGGGCTGGGGGCAACGGGCTGCGAGGGGTCCACGTCTATGTCATCTATGTTGGTGACAGGTAGCTGGTCAGCAGGGGCTTCCTCTGGAGGTGGCGACTGGACAGAGGGGACTGGGAAGGGTGCTGGAGGGGAGGGGGTCGCAGTGATGGTGGGTGGGTCTGGTTTGGTTAGCCCGGCTGCCCTCACCTCATCCCGTTCCTCTGCTTTACTCTTGGAGATTGCTGGGTTGGGTGGAGGGGTGACAGGGGTTGGCACTCCTAGAGTGGGCATCTCTGCCACTCTCTGGGAGGGAGGAGACTTAATCGGGCTGGAGGGGGCCGTGCTGCCCGGGGAGGCGGCGGCTCTGTGGCGTTTGGGGAAGACTGTGAAGGAGTTGCGGGACTGGAGACGCAGGTTGGCAAGGGCACGGGCCTGGATGTCCCCGGCAGGCAGCAGGGAAAGGTCAGGGCGGGGTGAGGGGCAGATCTCGAATCCAGGCGAGGGGGGAGACATCGGGGGCATGGTGGGACTGGCAGGGGACTCGACACGACTGGTATCCGGAGAGAATGGCACCTTGGGTTTGGAGGGCACCTCTGTGCTCTCCCAGTCTCTCTCTCGGAAAGGCTTGGTCTGGGACCCCTCTGCCTCCTCTATGGGGTTGACCACCACACTGCGGCCCCCACTCACCTCAAAATGCTGGCGGTAGGAAGACACTGACTGAGCGGGTCCAGCAGAGCAAGTGGTGCTGTCAGGCTCACAGAGAGGGGGCTGTGGCTTTGGTTTGGAAGACTGGGAGCTGAGGAAGACTGAGGATGACAACTGTGTGTTACCTAGGGTGCGGACTGGTGAGCTAGGCTGGGCTTGTGACTTGTATTTTGGCACCAGATCTGGCTGAGGCTTGGGTCGTTGTCTTGGCCTGCTTGAACTGGTTTCCAAGTCCAGGAGGTTCTCTGTGCTGCGAGACTTGGGTTGCAATTTTCCATAGTTGCTGTCGAATTTCTGCAGCATGCGGCTCACCCTGCCGTGACCCTCTCCTGTCTCGAATGCGGCCTCGTGACCAGGACGACCCAACGTGCTCAAATTCTCCTCGCTCCGGCTTAGTGCGGTGTCATAAATGACCACCTCCTTTGCTCGTATCTCGGTAACCCCACTGCCTCTCCGGTCCAAGAGGTCGTTGAGGGAGCTGTAACTGCTCCCATTCTGCTGCAGATAAGACTCGCTTTTTATTCCACTCGCCTCCGGAAAGTAATCCGGATCGGATTCTATGATAATGATATTCTCAGCGCGTATAGTCCGAATTCCAGGAACACTGCCATACAATTCCAGTATGTGCTGAACTGGACGAGTGGCGTTCTCCCTGTCCTGTTGTTTCTTTCGCTCCTTCTCCAGTTTGATGAAGGGGTTCTCCTGCAATGGGCCTAGACTGTCCTGCAGAACCAGGCTTTCCTGTCCCTCGCCATCGCTTACCGTTTTCTCCGAGTCATAAGGGTCGGTGGCAGTCCAGGGGTCTTTGTTTGTTTTCACCGGCGAGAGCTCTGGGGACGTGGGGGCGCTGCCACGCTTGCCTGCAAAATGCTGGCTCGCTGGAGTGATGGTGTAGTTCCGAACTGAATTAGCACTGGTTCCATTGTCTGTTTTTGAGGCGCTGCTGTTTCCCGTTACTTCGCCATTAACCCGCGATAAGATCGCGCTTGGGCAAGGCTCAGTTGCACCTGCTCCAGACGCGCCGCCCTTTGCTTTCCTCCGCTCGAGAATCTCTCGTTTCCAGGCCGGCATCCTCGGGCTCTCCTGCCCAGCCTCCTGGCGGAGCACACGGACTTCTCCTCCAACAGACATTTTGGGGAGAAATTGAATATCTCCGGGGTTTGGGAGATGGTGTTCCCGGAATGGGACGGAAAGCTGTATCCTCTGTCTGTCGCTGTACCTGCAGCGCCGATTATAGTATACACATATACATCCCCACGGTCTTTTTCAGTCTTTCTACGTTCTTCTCCCTCCCTCCGCGACTCCTGACCCGCCCTCTGCACCTGTAAACCTACGTCATTCTTCAGCTCTGCGCCCAAAGAAGCAACCTCATTTGCTCATATCGATTTAGAATACACCCCCTTTTCACAGAACACACACCAAAGGAAATCCCTCCTCTTTCTATTGTTGAGTAGGCAAAGAGGACCTGTCAGTCAAGGAAACTCAGCTCAGCCCCCTTTTACTGCTTAACCCTTTCAGTGAATACATGTTATTTTAAGATCCCGTATCGACCACTAAATTGTTTTTTAAAATAATAACATTATGGATTTCATTTTCAATTGAATTCATGAACTAAACATGGAAAGTAAACCAACAAATGGTTTGAAAAGATGAAAGGCTATGTAAAGATAGTGATTGTGAAGCAGGGTGAGAAAATTGTCGCCTATCAGTCATTCGTTACTTACGTGTAGGCTTTGCTGTAGCATCCTATGGAAAGACCCATGTCATAGCGTAGTTATTCATATCTATTCAGCAAGAGGTTGATGATACCACCTGACAAATAATCCTGAGATAAATGCATTACGAAATAAATGAGGCGGTATTAGAGGTCTATTCTGAGTACAGCATGTACGAGATTACTATTGTTCCTCATCAAACATTCATCACTGCACTGCCACTACGAAACGTGAATCCCAAGGAGACATTAACATACGGACGGACACTGAAGAAAGTAGTGTGTTATATGGAGCAGTCTCAGTCAGTCGTAAATTCTGTTATAGAATGATTTGTAAAAATGCATCCTATATGCAATGGATTTTTTTTGTAATTTGTTTTTATCTGTGGTGTGCCTAGAGAAAGAGCGCAAAATAGTTCAATTCCATATTTTAAACTTGTTTTTGATATGCTGTGCTTAAAAAGAACAAAGCTCTGAGGTTTTCATCTGAGGAAAGTCCAAGAAACACAAAAAAGTTATTGCGGTTGCCTCTAAAGAAAAATGTCTTAGATATAATATAATTCATTATGACAGGCTATGCCTGCTACTAATCTACAAGTTATTTAGGAAGAACATTAGATGGAATCCTGTTAAGACTATAGTTGGTGAGTGGATCATGTTCGATTCACTGTCATCCACGTAACAGGAGAAAAAAATGTAGATTAGTGTTTGATGAGCCTAAAATTGTCAAACGGCTAAATAAAACGTTTTATTTTATTAAGTTTATGACTTTTCCTTCCATGAACTCACGCCCATGTGAACTTTGCTTTAGTTTTATAACTTGGATGTCCTTCCCAATGTTGACTTGGGCATCGGAAATTGATGAGTCTGTCACCACTCCCATCTTCAATGTAAATAGCGACACACCGTGGTCACACTTCGTCATCACAAGGGATAACAGTGAACATACTGTACCAAATATCCAAGTCTACAAAAGACACAACGGTATTGTGTCTGTTCAGAATTGATCCAAAGTTGACTGATTAATGTTTCATAGATTTTTGAGGAGCTGAAATAATATTGCATGATAAACTTTACCAGCTCAAATGCTTATTTACACATACAGTGCCAATCAAAAATTGACACACCTAATCATTCAGGGGTTTATCTTTATTTTTACTATCTTCTACATTCTAGAATAATAGTGAAGACATCAAAGCTATGAAATAACACATTTGGAATCATGTAGTAACCAAAACAAGTGTTAAACAATTTATTTGTGAGATTCTTCAAAGTAGCCACACTTTGATGACAGCTTTGCACACTCTTGGCATTCTCTCAACCAGCTTCATGAGGTAGTCACCTGGAATGCATTTCAATTAACAGGTGTACCTTGTTAAAAGTTCATTCGTTTGAGGCAATCAGTTGTGTTGTGACAAGGTAGGGGTGTGGTATACAGAAGATAGCCCTATTTGGTAAAATACCAAGTTCATATAATGGCAAGAACAGCTCAAATAAGCAAAGAAAAACGACAGTCCATCATTACTTTAAGATATGAAGGTCAGTCAATCCGGAAAAGCTTCTTCAATGCAGTCGCAAAAACCATCAAGCGCTCTCATGAGGACCGCCAAAGGAAAGGAAGACCCAGAGTTACATCTGCTGCAGAGGATAAGGTACTTTGATTGGTACTGTATAGAGAAACACAACAAGGGTAATAAAAACAAGAACATAATAAATGGGCTAAAACAAACAAAGTTGCAGACAGTCTTACCAAATTCAAAAGACCGATTACTTCAATTCTCAAATGTCCCTCTCCCGCATCACATCAGGATATAAATTACAATGAAGGATAAAATGAGGCCATCAATACATGCTTGAGCAAGAGGTCCATAACAGATCAAATACAAAAAAAAGGTATCCACAGGAAGCAATGTCCAGGAGAGCCATACTGACAAAGGACTGCTCATGGAAAACACATTCTGTCACACTGTCCTCAGACAAGGTTAGAAATAGAGGGGAAGCCTGTGACCCTCATCTCTCCAGCCATTAGTCCAAAAACTATTTCTCAATAGTCAGTTAATTAAAACAGTCACCTAGTATGAATAAACCTGGATCTTCTATGGATGATAAACGACTCCTGCCCTCATCACACCGCCCTTGGAATCAGTTGACACGGCAGGCGCGGATCATCAGTAGCTGCAGGAGGATGAAGAGCGGTGAGACGATAGGACCAAACCACAGGTTGCGTGCCTGTTCCTGCTCAACCAACTTCTGGCACAGCAGCACCTCACACACCAGCTTGAGGCCGAGCACCATCAGCACCCACAGCAGCCTCAGCACTGCTAGCCTTTTCTCATTCTCCTGGTACAGCCGGATGGATACAATAGCCGTGAAGTAGGTGCTGAGGCCATCAGCGGCAAACAGAGGGGCGAAGACCAGCCACCAGCTCATGCCAGGGGCAAACAAGTCAGCCCGCAGCGCTACTAGCACACTGAAGACCAGCAGAGCTCCCAGGTGGAGGAAGAGCTCGAACGTGGCAAAGCCCAGCCATTGGACCAGCTCCTGCAGGGAGAACAGCATGGCCTTAGGGTGGAGGGAGTGGATTCAGGTGGACTGTTCAACCAGGGACTGAATGGGGCAGACTCACTGGTTCTACTCAGGAGATGTGACGTTTCCAGACTCAGGGTGGTAAAGTGTGAGGGAAGGGAGACATTGAGGTCTGGGCAGAAATCCACAGAAGGCAATAGGAAATGGCCCTTAACAAGGAACTGCTGCACAGACGATCAAGCACACCTACATCATTGAAGACAGTGGGGGCAGAGAGGACGAAATACTGTGAGCCAATGAAGAGTTTCACATGTGGAGGATGTCTTCATGGAATCAAGTTGTTCTGCCTTTATTTAGAAACATAGACATTTTATTCAGAGCATGACAACAGTTTACAATGTATTGAAATTGACCTAATGTTACACTGTAAACATCAACAAAGTGACAGTATTTCCTTCACTTCCCTTTTACCAAGCTATATTGTAACAAGCGTGAAGTTGATTGGAACAACTACCAAAAGTTGCAAACGTTGTTACAATCTCATTCTGTCTTCTAGACTAATGTTAGTCTAGTAGTATGTGTCCTTCACAAATAGCCTACAATATATCAAGGGTTGATGACAGTATCCCAATAATGGACTAAAGGAACCTATCGTTACTCCTTATAGTCCAAGGACCTTACATGTTCTGTTAGAATCTAATTGGTTCTGGCAACCAAAACAGCCAAATACTCCATCTAAACGTGAATCGATTCTCAATAAACACTCGGAAAAGATTTTCCAGGTAAGCCCAATTCCCCATTAAATAACTAGTGAAATCCCCTCAAAATGATCCAAAACAATGTTTCTAATACAAAATTAAATTAAAACAGACTACCCCTTGCTCATCAGGAAACTTGTGTACGTTGTGATGGACATTACAATTGCTTCACAGGAGCCTGGCAAAATTATGT
The DNA here is from genome assembly GCF_018296145.1 of Oncorhynchus tshawytscha. Taxonomy (NCBI): domain Eukaryota; kingdom Metazoa; phylum Chordata; class Actinopteri; order Salmoniformes; family Salmonidae; genus Oncorhynchus; species Oncorhynchus tshawytscha. The sequence goes on from NC_056461.1 coordinate 21,541,448, forward strand.
TTGTAGTGTAGTTAGCCACTGAATTCACTGTCAGCATGCAGTCAAAGCTATAACCACTTTAGAGCAAACTAGTGCTCTCAAATATTATCCTAATGTCAACATCAGATGGGAGTTGTATTAAAAAAATTTTTTGCTGCCGTTATATTGTAAAAATTCATGAAAACATGTCTTAATTTAACGCTGCAATATGTAACTTTTTGGACGAACCGACCAAATTCACATAGAAATGTGAGGGTAAACTAGTGAAATCAGTAATACTCTATTTGGGATCAACCAGTTAAATGTATTGATGTTGCTAGAGATGAATGTGACAGAAGAATAGAAACGAACTAGATTAACTGTCGTAATGAGCCTTTGTGCGCCCCAATCAGTCGGCAGCTCTGCCAGCCAATGAAACCAGTAGGTCAATAGGAGAATAACTTTCATCTGTTCTAATTATTAGCTAGATTTGGTCGAAGATGTGCTCCCTGCTGAAAACCATTCTCCAGCCTTGCGAAGCACATGTGCATCAAGTACGGAAAATGTGGGCTAGACATCTGGCAAAAACAACATATGGCAAAATACATGTGCATCTGGTGGACATACGGCCCAATGCTTACACAGCTGTTCGGAGCATGCTAGATAGCTAATTTTAGCGCAGGCGGTCGCCTCCTGTCTTCCGTAAACAAGCGCTATAACGTGGAGATACGGTCACGTGGGAACACTAACCCTATCAAGGTGTGTATTTTTTATTTATTTTACTAGGCAAGTCAGTTAATACAAATTCTTATTTACAATGACGGTCTACTGGGGAACAGTGGGTTAACTGCCTTGCTCAGGGGCAGAACGACAGATTTTGACCTTGTCAGCTCGGGGATTCGATCTAGCATCCTATTGATTACTGGCCCAACACTCTAACCTTTTTATTTCTTGCTGATATGAAAGATAAGTCCTTAAGCGTCCAAATCCGTACCGCAAGCAATGCATGTTAATGTTCAGACCGAGCGTCGGGGATCTTCACAAAACTCCCCCCTACAAGACGCCTTTGTCCAATTACTTATGTGTAATGTAATGGGACTGAGTCGTGATCAAAGACTACTGTACTATGGTGACAGTTGAAATCGTTCGCCAGCTAGCTAACTGCCTGGCTACATTCATGGTTTTAACTGACAACAATCGCTCACAAAGATTCCCGATAATGTTACAGTCTAGCTAGCTGGTAAAATGCTTTATTGTCAGATCATTAGGCTGACGTTAGCTGAGCTACAGTAACGTTACAGCAAAGTACGTGGTTACAGTGCTCGCACAATCAACAACTAGCTAGCTAAAGTTACCTCGTAGTCCTTACCATCTCATACTAGCTACAGATACGTTATCCATCTGTTCATGTGTCAAGTAATATGGGTTATTATAGGACATGACAAGGTTTAGCTTTTTTTCATATATATTTTTTTTACCTCAATTCCGATTCAAGTGTCAGGTTAGCCTTTTCATAATGTTTTCATTCCGTAACTTAAATCTACCGTGTACTATCGCGGGAACTTGCACGTTTACGGAACAATTTGTGCAGTGAGGTGGCTGGTTAGTGTCTGCGTCTAGTGCAAGCCAAGGAGGACTTACGGACGGACGGACGTACGTACGTACTGTACAAGGCAAGAACACCGAAATCCATGTATTTATTTTAGTAGAGTTAACATTGTTGTATGTTAATTAATGCCGACAAGTTACGTTTTTTTTATGTTGCAAGGTTTACAAATCTGCGGAATATGACCAGGAGGAGTTGCAAGTGTGTTTTCTAGTCGTGTGGTGCATGGAGCATATCATTGGCCCATTTGAGCACATGATTGTTGATAGTCAAAGTTAGCTTTCTGTCGTTCATTACATCTGTCGTTCGTCACATCCCGATATAAAACTGTTGTTTTACATCGGATTTTGCTTAGTTCTCATAAATGTAGACCTTGAATGTCAATGATCTTGAAATTATAGCATTAAAGGGATCTGCAATGGGCTTTCATAAATGTGAGCATTTATTCTGCCTCCAGCTGTGTGAAAGCAAGCATTATCACTGCTGTCACTCAGGGTCATCCAACTGTTTAGTTTAAGTCAGGTTATAGCCTAAACTACTCTCTCATTCCAATGCATCTCAGAAATGTGGGGGTGAATAAAGGTGACACTGTCAAACCTCTCTCTTTCTCTCAGCGCAAAGATGAAGCCGGTAGATTCTCTCCTCCACAGTGGCTATTTTCACGCAACACTCAGATGCTGGCAGAGCTGTGCCTCAGACTTGAGACCTGAGAATCTTATTTACCCCATCTTCGTCACGTAATGTCTCCTCTCCCACACAGACACTAGGATGTCGTCTTGATGTTGTGATACAAATGCCAGATTCCCCCGTGTCAAAGTCAGTTATACTGTGGGCTATATCTGAGTGGCTGTGTGTTTTTTACGACATGGCAGCTTTCTTGTTCTTTTCTCCAACAGTGACAGTCCTGATGCTGTGGAGCCCATCGCTAGTCTACCAGGCCAGGCCAGGTAATGACTCCAGATAACCTGTTCAATGTGGTTGATTATCTCATCTATGGTAATTGCTTATCTACACTAGGTACAGTAGTTGAATACCCATCATGTCCTGTTAATGTGTCATTTGTTGTAATCAAATTTTAAAACATAAATTACTTTGAAAGATCATTTTTATTCAGTCTTTGTTTCAAAGTGATCTGAGAGTGGGAATGAGTGGGGGATGGGAACCATTGAGATCAAGGCTGTGACCTCCAGATAAGTACTGTGAGGCAGGGTGGATCCAGATAAGGAGAGAATCCGTTAGCTGTTTGTCCCACACAACCCTCCCTGCTCATGCATCATTTGGTTACAATAAAATAGGCTGAAATATAATACTGAGGCCTAAGCCTTGGTTTGTTTGTTTTGTTGACCAAAACAAATGTTATTTTAGGCTATAGAGATCAAATGCATCCCAGTGCATTGATAATGAAGTGCCACTTTGTAATTGCTTGCCTCAAAGTGGTATTGAATTAGCACTTTAGTTTGTCCATTCCATGTGTCCCCCTCAATCTCTTTTTCTCCCAACAGATATGGAGTGAATAAACTGGAAGGCATGCTACGCCCCCTTGTGGAGAAAGGCTTGAAGTGTGTGCTGATTTTCGGCGTGCCTGCCAAAATCGCTAAGGTACAGTAAAGTATATGCACTCGTAAAATGTGTATTTTCTTTTGCCACCACATCAACTCCGAAGGGCTTATGACTGCAACCTTGCACACTGTCATAACTTTGACCTTTCTTCTCAGGATGAGAGGGGTTCGGGTGCAGACACAGGTGATACTCCGGCAGTATTGGCTGTGAAGAAGATAAGCTCTCTGTTCCCTGACCTGCTGATGGCCTGTGACGTCTGCCTCTGTCCCTACACCTCACATGGACACTGTGGTCAGTCACTCTCTATCACATCTTTTCGCCTACAACAAATGCAAATCTAACTTCCTTTGATTAACACGACAGTGTTATAAGACTGCACTCTGATTCGCCCTCAGGAATCTTGCGGGAGGATGGCACTCTGGACAATGGTGCCAGTTGCCAGCGTCTGGCAGAAGTGGCATTGGCCTACGCCCGTGCTGGTGAGTCTGGTCACTCCTCCCCCCTCTTATCTACTCTCACTTCTAAAAATACTGGACCGATGTTGATACTGCTCAATGGGGCACCACACCCATGTCAATGGGATCTCTTGTTCATCTCGTACAGGCTGTCACATCATTGCACCCTCTGATATGATGGATGGGCGAGTGGGAGCCATCAAACAATCACTGATGTCCAATGACATGGGCAACAAGGTAACAGATGGGAGCACTAGTTTGTACATAACCTTATATTCATATGAACTCAATAAGGAAAGGAAAGCATTTGCCATAAGGAAACCCTTAGTAAAGAAGCCACTAATGCTGAATCTCCTGGGGGAAAAAAAGTTATGTTTTTCCTCCTTCCCCCCCAGGTTTCTGTACTAAGCTACAGTGCTAAATTTGCTTCCTGTTACTATGGTCCCTTCAGGTAACTAATGATTGTAAAACCAAGTATGGACAGAAAAGGCATTTACTTACCAGTTATTATTTGACAGGATGCTCTAAGGAAGCTCTGTTTTTTGTGTGTGTAGAGATGCAGCACAGTCCACACCAGCATTTGGAGACCGGCGTTGTTATCAGCTGCCACCTGGTGCAAGGGGCCTGGCACTGCGAGCTGTGGTAAGAGTGTCTGAATTGCATGCATGTGTATGAAAGGTAGAGAGAGTGTGTTTTTGTCAGAGCTAGTTAATTTACCCAGGTGGTTGAGGTTTTGTTTATGTTTTTCTCTCAGGACAGAGATGTCAAGGAGGGGGCAGATATGCTGATGGTGAAGCCAGGACTGCCCTATCTGGACATAGTGAGGGAGGTCAAAGACAAGGTTAGTATGTTCTGACTAATTTCTCTCTGCATGGTTAGAGTTTCAGGCTTCAGGATCAGTATCGATAGTTTCAGCGAAATAACCAAACATTAAGTTCACATCCAAGGGTACAATAACCAAACATTAAGTTCACACCCAAGGGTACACCCACAAGCCTATCATTAGGTGTTATGAAGACTCCAAAACCCTTCTGCTTTTACCTGCTCCATATTTTTCTCACCACCCTCCTCTGCTCCTTTCCAGCACCCCAATCACCCACTGGCGGTGTATAACGTGTCAGGGGAGTTTGCCATGCTGTGGCATGGAGCTCAGGCTGGAGCCTTTGACCTGCGCACCGCTGTACTGGAGTCTATGACCGCCTTCCGCAGGGCAGGTGAGAGGGGAAGGAAGTCATTGGGTCTGGAGGAACAGTGCTCTGTTCTCTATAGAGAAAGAATGAGTTCTACTGCTCTAGTTTTATATTCTTCCCTTTAGGTGCTGACATCATCATCACCTACTACGCACCTCAACTGCTCACCTGGCTGAAAGAGTAACAGACAGAAGGATGGACCTACGGATTGACATGCGATTAGCTCCTTTTTACCAAGCTGTTCAATGCTGAACTACACTGACAAATGGGGTCTACTGAAGCCAAACTGACATGTGAGAACAGGCAATCTATCTTCATACATTAATTTACAGTTTATTTTTCTATATAACATTGATATTTTGTTCTGGGACTCTTTTTTTTAATCATGTGCAGCAACCACAAATTCTCACCAAAGATGGTATTCTTCTAGCTCGTAACCACAGCATATCAAATAAGGTTTGAAGGGTTAGCCTAATGTTAGATGAAAAAAACCAGGACTGTAAAAGCTATCTGTTGATTGTCTTGGTGGGTTTATGGGTATTTTTTACTATTCTATAGTTTTCCAAATTGAGTAATTATGGACTTTTATTTTATTCTGTGCCTTCTGTAATAGCCACTCTGGCTTCAGCACTGATATTTACTAGTGTTTGTAAGGTTGGGTTAAGAAACCTGTAAAGCTCTTATTGACCAGGGTAAATGGACCTATCCAATGTCCACATTTTTGGGGATAACAACAATAAAGCTACAATCGAGTTTGAAATATGGTCCATAGACTTACTTTTGTTTTATTACGTATACCTTTGTTCAATTTTTTACCGTTAAATGTTTACTTAAAGGAAATAATACAATAATGAGGCTACAGTATATAGGAGTACCAGTACAATGTGCAAGGGGGTACTTTTGTAGTTGAGGTAATTGGGGTAATATGTACATGTAGGTAGGGGTAAAAGGGACTAGGCAATCAGGATCGATAAAGAGTATAAGTAGCGTATGTAAAAGTGTGTGTGTTTGAGTGTCCATTGAGTGCATAGAGCTAGTGCTAAATGAATAGGGGATCAATGTAAATAGTCTAGGTAGCCATTTGATTAACTGTTCAGCAGTCTTATGGCTTGAGGGTAGAAGCTGTTTAGAAGCCTCTTGGACCTAGACTTGGCTCTCTGGTACCACTTGCCATGTGGTAGCAGAGACAACAGTCTATGACTACAATTTTAAGCGCCTTCCTCGGACACCGCCTGTTATAGAGGTCCTGGATGGCAGGGAGCTAGGCCTCAGTGATGTACTGGAACGTGTGCACGCACTACCCTCTGTAGCACCTTAAGGTCAGATGCCAAGCAATTGCCATACCAAGCAGTGATGTAGCCAGTCAAGATGCTCTCAATTGTGCAGCTGTATGACTTTGAGAGTCTGAGAGCCCATCTTTACAGCCTTCTGAGGGGGAAGAGGCATCGTCATGCCTTCTTTACGGCTGTGTTTGGACCATGACAGGACCTGCTCCCTATAGGCCCTCATCGTCGTCAGTGATCAGGCCTACCACCAGGAGTCATTAGCAAGCTTAATGATTTTTGTATTTTATTAGGATCCCCATTAGCTGTTGCGAAAGCAGCTCCTGTTCCTGGGGTCCACACAAAACAAGTAACATGACATAGACAACAGAACTACATACGTAGTTTGTAGGCACACATAGTCCACATATAAATACATACAAAATATCTTGGTCAAATAGGGGAGAGGCGTTGTGCCGTAAGGTGTTGCTTTATGTTTTTTTAAACCAGATTCTGTTCATTTGAGCAATAATGGCTTTATATAATACAGTACACTTTTTTGAATTTGTTCTGGATTTGGGGACTGTGAAAATACCCCTGGTGGCATGTGGGGTAAGTGTGTGTGTCAGAGCTGTGTGTAAGTTGAGTATGCAAACAATTTGGAATTTAACGTTTCTTATTAAAAATAAAAGTCAGTCTCTCCTCGACTCTTAGCGAAGAGCGACTGGCATGCATAGTATTTATATTAGCCCTCTGATTACAATGAAGAGCAAGATGTGTCGCTCTGTTCGTTGGAGTCATGCGTGGCCATGCAGTTGTGGGTAAACTGAGCACAGGAGGGGTCTCCGTGTTGTTGGTCAGTGTGGCAGATGTGTTGTTGCCTACCCTCAGCACCTGGTGTCGGCCCGTCAGGAAGTCGGATCCAGTTAGAGGGATGTGTTCAGTCCCAGGTTCCTTAGCAATAGTGATGCGCTTGGAGGGCACTATTGTGGTGAACGCTGAGCAGTAGTCAATGAATAGCATTCTCACATAGGTGTTATTTTTGTCCAGGTGTAGCTACTTGGACATAAATAATGGACATTGTCGAACAAATCAAACATTTATTGTGGAACTAGGATTCCTGGGAGTGCATTCTGATGAAGATCAAAGGTAAGGGAATATTTATAATATTATTTCTGTTGAATCAAACATGGTAGACAAAAAATTACTTCTGAGCGCCATTCTCAGATTATTGCATGTTTTGCTTTTTCCATAAAGTTTTTAAAAAATCTGACACAGCGGTTGCATTAAGGAGAGGTATATCTATAATTCCATGTGTAACACTTGTATTTTCATCATTTATGATGACTATTTCTGTAAATTTGATGTGGCTATGCAAAATCACTGGATGTTTTTGGAAGTGAACGTAACGCGCCAATGTAAACTCAGATTTTTTAAATAGAAATATGAACTTTATCAAACAAAACATACATGTATTGTGTAACATGAGGTCCTATGAGTGTCATCTGATGAAGATCATCAAAGGTTAGTGATTCATTTTCTCTCTTTGTGCTTTTTGTGATTCCTCTTTTTGGCTGGAAAATTGGCTGTGTTTTTCTGTGAGTTAGTGGTGGCCTAACAATCGTTTGTGGTGCTTTCGCTGTAAAGCCTATTTGAAATCGGACACTGTGGTGGGATTAACCACAAGATTACATTTAAAACGGTATAAAATACATGTATGTTTGAGGAATTTTAATTGAGATTTCTGTTGTTTTGAATTTGGCCCCTGCACTTTCACTGGCTGTTGTCATATCAATCCTGTTAACGGGATTGCAGCCCTAAACAGATTTAAGGTCATCTTTCTATGTTTGACATTATTATAGCATATATACTAGGGACCTTCACTAGGACAGCAAATATGTTTATTTTGCACCCAGTGAAATTCAAAGCTCTATTTGTCATCTATAATTGCCCCTTCTACATTTTCATACACGAAATTGTGTAGTAGACTTTTACAGTAGATCACAGTTCAGATTATTAACACAATCCTGCAAATGTGTCTACCTACAAGGACAACCAGCATAGCTATATGACAGCCTGGTAAAATACAACCTAAAACGTGATCGGAGTGGTAACTCCTTGGCCAATGGAGAAAAAAAAATACAAACATTATCTTATAGGTGTCTTGTTTTAATGAGCATAGAAGACTGTTAAATTACTTAATTCATTTAATATTGCATAACTCTTATTTTGGTTAAATATTGAGTAAACCAAACTGGTATATTACACTTGTTTGCTGTATAATCGTAATTTTTCTGAGTCACAACATGGCTTGGCTTCAGAAGATGGTTTTGGTCATAGACTGTATGGGTTATAGACCGTTTACACCCCGACCCGAGTACTCTGTTCTGCCACCTCTGGGCCCTCATAAAACTGT